>NC_051176.1:311195227-311275226 GCF_013339695.2 Rhipicephalus sanguineus | reverse complement strand
TCCCTGTAACTTCGGTCGCACATGACGCATTCGTAAATTTTTAGCGCGAAAGCCTTAGATGCCTCACAAAACGCGAAAAGCTTACTGGCGTCCCGCGTCGGCGGCGTCAACACGAGTGATGATGAAAATCATCACGTGATAAAGTCACCATATGACGTCGTCGTGACGTCACAGTGACGACACGTGACGTGACGTCACAAGATGGCATCATCGCATGACATCGTACCTTGGTCAATGCTGGGGCGCTCACGGAGGCGGGTGGAAAACCAGGTGAGGCGCAGAAAGCCGTCGGAGGGTGGCGGGCAAGATCATACATCGACTGAGAAGAAAATAAGAAGATGGCTTTCGCCCCTAGTCGTCTCAAGTGAGTGCATAAGGCCCTGTGAGTTTTTATTTTTTACAGTGAGCGATTTGTGAAGCAATAATGTCCCATACTGAGGTCCATCGATGGAAAACTGGTTGGAAAAGTGGTTCAGGATCCTTTTAAGTGGACCCCATCTAATATATGTATGTATACCTGTTTCTTCTTGTCATTCTTGGTACCGTTTGCTGAGTTATACGGCTATGTCTAAGGATTGGTCCCGTCACTAGCCAGCCAGGTTATGGGGCCAAAAATGTCGTTCGAAGTTTTTGCACTGCAAGTTGAAAGTGGCAATAAAAAGAGTGTGCACTTACTCGCCGTGGCATCTTAGCAGGGAATGGGTCGCAGAACGGACCGCGCAAAAGCAACCTAGCTCTTCCATTTTGCTGTCGCTTCAAATATGTTGTGCATTTGTTTATTTGCCTGCGCCACGACATTCTTGAACATGTCTTTATAACCTGTTTTGTCGTTTCCAACACCTCCCACTAGCCATCCTTCTATACAACTTTTTTTTATATTACCCACTCCTTCTACAGCCCCTTGCACATTGTTAGAGTCTATAAATAAAAAGGTAAATAATTAATTATAACTAAACAAATACAACAACGATCGGCTACAGTTCACACACGCGCACTGCATTCACTTGAACCTTGTCTTATTAATGGTCTTTTCTTTCGCTGAACACGCACAGTTGGCCGACCTCGGGAAACATAATAAGCGTTCGATAATAAGCGTTCGCGTGTTCTTTCGAACTCCGGTCATTAAAGCCGGCATGTCGAGGGCGCGAACTTCGCGCGTTTGTGCCAACTAAAACCCCCACTGTTGACTTAACTCATTCAGTTCGCAGTGCAGCCGCTGTCCGACTGGTAAGTTAACTTGATTGAGCGCTCACAATGAGTTTGCTTTCCTAAAAGGACGGTGGTAAATTGCGCGCCAGCCGAAGGAATTCACTGAGGACGTGGACTTCGACTTGCATGACCCACCCTCTTTGCTATACGAAGGAATCGTGTTGATCAGTGTTAAGTTCATTACAACGCACTTTCGCATAGTTTTAGAACTAATATAAGCGCAGATCATTTCGATGGACGGATGGATGGAAAACTTTAGTCAAGTCCTGCAGAGCGCGTCTCCGCGCGCTTGGCATTAAAAATAATGTAAGAGCAAATTATTGAGGACGCCGGAAAAATTCGCTTGCTAATCTGTTTAATCACTCGCGCCGATTTGTTTCTATTGCCTTAAAGAGTGCGCAGAAGCCTATTACAGCGGGCTTTTATTTGAAGTATGGCACGAATGCAGCTCTGTGCGCTTTTGCTCATCCCTCGTATATACTTTACCTGAGTTCAAAGAATTGTTTTTTTTTTTCGATAGTAATTGCCCGCTCGAATCGAAATCATTAAAAAAGATATATCACTGAAACAACACCACAGTATGGGCTAATATAACGCGACAGGGTGCAAGAAAGACAGCGTATTATACCAAATAAACATTGAAGATGGCATGCGTGGAAGCAGTTACGTGAGCTGCTTTTTCTTTTTCCAACGAAGAGATATGCCACATAGCTCGTCGCTGCGACAAGAATAAATGCAGCTCTCCACTTTCTATTGTAGACTCTACAGAAACTCGTAAACCGCATTACGCGAAGTGAAACACAAGCATGCATATATGAGTGGCGAAGTTTCTCCGTGGCACACACCAAATATTTCCACTTTACGAAAAAACGAACGAATGCATTAGGGTAATCCAGAAGTGGCATTAAAAATAATGACCGCTACACTACGCTTGACCAAGTTCATTCTGCTTCATAACTTAGCTGCTAGTTTTTAAAGCAGTCGACACATTGCGATTATGTTGCTTCACTGAAAACTCCCGTTTGGATCATATTTCTCGATAATATTAAATTTGGAGAATTGAATTAACTAGGAACAAGCGAAAAAGAAAACTTACGGTAAGTAGAAAATACAAAGCGCCAAAAAGCTACACCACCTTCATACTTTTCCTCTTTCTCTTTTTTTTTTTCGCAGCTACCAAAGTTAGCACTTTTCTACTGACAATGTGAAAATACCGTTACGTTTTCAGAAGAGTGTTCGCCATTGTTATGTGTTTTCTTTTTCTTTACTTTTCATGATAGAAGAAGTCTACTTACAAGACAAAAATACGTATGTATGTGCAAATCCACGACTAAGCGACGCAAGAAACACATACTCGCGCGCACAGGAAAGAAAGAAAGAAAAAAAAACTTTTGTCAGCTGACATGAAAGGGGAAAAAAAACACGCAACGTCAGCCACAAAGCGCTGTCTCTTCCTACTCACGTTCAAAGACACCGTTGGCGACTGGTCTGGAACGGCCGCAGCCGAGCGCGAAAGTTACTCGATCTCCGATGGGACCACCGGTGGGAGCGTCTGCGGCGCAAGGAGCGTGCGCCCGCTTGGTCCGCGGCGATAGCAGCGAGTGAGGCGCGCTCCGTCCGAGCATGGCCGGCGCTGGCGCTGCATGGATGCGGCGAGAGTAGCGAAGGAGGAGGGAAGAGCCGTCAGCGACGCCGTTGCCCGCTGCCGCGACGGCAGCATTGGCGATGACGGAAGCGCGAGAGCCGCCCGTTCTCCCGTCTCCACACGGGCCGTGACGCAATAAGAGAGACAGAGGAACGGCGACGGGAAGCAAAGAAGGTACTAATGTACAACTAACGAGGCGGCGTGTCGGCGCGGAGTAGGCGAAGCGAACGGGCAGGGTGCTAATTGCTCCGTTTCCTGTAACGACAGGTCGAGGAACGCGAATGCACTGTCTTCGGCCATAATCCCTCACCAGAAGTGACGCAGCGAGTGTTTGACGAAGCGCTCATCGCGGTGGCCTATGGTGGTGGCACGTGCATCGTGTTCTGTGTTTCGTAGGAAGGGGTGATTGTGTGTCCGAATACATAATGAGAGCCAGGACATGTAAGTCCATCGCGGGCCGGCTGCTGAGACAATTGTTTGCTTGAGTTTTTGGAACGAAGCCTCTGAGGTTGCCTGCCAGTCAGTGTGGTCGTGGAAGCCATTTTTGATGGGAACTTTTAAGAGGGAGGGCCACTTCAGCCTAATTAAGCACTGCGTTGCGACAGTAAGACGTCACGCCTAATAGCGTCCGAAGTTTCTATTTATTCTTGGGCCGCTTTTCACTATGGACCTTGTCGGTGGTTCTTCCTTTAACAGCTGTATAAATGTATACCTTCGCTCACCGATTGTATATAAACACATTGTCGGACATCCGAACTTTATTTTCTTCGGTTTGAATATAAAATAACCGAGTTTGAGAGGGATGACGGCGGGGATGTCAGTTAGAAACCCGTCTGGTTGGCTATCCTACGAAGAAGAAAAAGGCTGCAAGAAGGGGAACATGTGGGTTAAGATCTTGAAGGGCTTTTCTCATGTGGTCGGGGCTATGAGTGCGTTGAGTAAAAAAAAAGGATTCAGGAGCCCTTACCCTATAGGGAAAATGGGGGCAAGTTTCTTTCTTTCTCTCTTTCTTTCTTCTTTCTTTCTTTCTTTCTTTCTTTCTTTCTTTCTTTCTTTCTTTCTTTTTCAAGGGACCGCACGTTCCTTGTTACGTCCACTTCCACTCTCTCCACTCCCGACGCAGACCCACCGCAAGTCGGTGCAATACTGCAGGACAAGCGGAAACACGGGACACCACCAGGATGTCTGCCCAATACCACTGTCAGCTTTCTGTTACAAATGTCGCAAACCCGCCCAACTATCGGACCGTGAGTCCAAAACCCGCCCGTGAAGTTATGCGGAGAAGGGCATGAAACCGTAAGCAAAGATTGCAAGAAAAGACTGAAACCCAACCCGTCGCCATTCAACATACGACAGCAACACAGGCGCCGAAGAATTCCCGGGAATAGGAAGCCCAACCACAAGCTTTAGGAGAAGTGCCGGCAGTGCGCCGAAATGCGGTAGATCTAGATCTACACTCCGATCACCTTACCGATCACGATCACGATTGTACCCGCCTAAACGAGTGCGCTACGCGGATGTGGCAAGCTGATCGAGTGGATCAAAACCTTCCAACAGTTCCAAATCCTCACTGAGCGAAACTGCAGCCTTACGGGGTCTCTAAAATCTCTAAAATAGGGCACAAGTTCAACAAAGCACGTTGCATAATCCAAACAGTCAACTACAAAGCCAACAGGCCCTCATCAACAAGCTGATCCAAGGCCAACAGAAACAACAACAGGCTTCAGCAGAAGTGCGAGGAGCAAAGGAAACTAAATGACAGGCTGCAGCAGATATGTACGAAAGTCCAAGAGAACGATGGAAACCCGGGTACTCCCCTTCCCAAGACAGATGTGGAAACAATAGTTGACGCAAGATTCCAAGTATTCCAAGAAAGTATGATATAGATGACCCAGGACACAATTGAGAAAAGCGTCCAGGCAGCACCGCAAGTATTGTCAACAAGATTACCACGCTTGACGCAAGGTCTATGGACTTGCGCCACAGCTAAGCAACTTCATAGCCTACGTGAAGAACACCTACGTAACTAAAGAGCACCTTAACACCTCACTAAATGACATTAGGCTACTTGACCGCTCGAGCAAACGGCCGAAGCACATCTCGCTTACTTTCACTACCCGTGAGTGCGTCAGGGAACAAAAACCAAGCGAAGAAGACGGCTCCTAATCACAGGATGACAAGTGCGCTCTCACCTCTCCACATATGGCAATGAAACTGTCGTTCCTACCGACCAAGGCATGCTGCGCTACAAGAATTTGTCAAGCAAGTCCCACCAGATGTCATGCTATGCAAAAGCCAAACACACAAAATGTCCGGCTACTAGAATACAACTCCCCTATACAAGCAAAACGCACGGCAATCCTCAACAAGAAGAACCTCACCTTACAGGATTTGGAACGAGTCATCACACAGATCGAACACACATTCGTAGAAGTCATACCGGAAAAGAAATAGCACAAGAGCCTCTCCGTAGCGAGCGTATACAGCCCACCAAGGGACCACCTTTCAGAATTTGACAACCTTGATTGATAAATTAAGAAACACAGTAGTGGAAGACTTCAACGCCCCTACTCGGGACTACACGGTCTGGAGATGCCAGACCACCACGAAGGAAGGCACTCGAGTGCACGACACTGATAAACAGCATAGACTCACTCTGACCATGGGCAGGGACCATCACAACCTCCAACTAACCGTGGCGCACACTCGCGAGGCAGCCAGAGTTGGAACGGCCCGGGTAACGGAGTGGAGGTTATTCCGAAACGAGGTAAATGTCGAGACCACCATCGATAACGTAGACAACTGGCTCAAGGAAGTCCTCGACACGGCAGTCCGGCATGCGAAGAGAATAAAGCTTAACGAAGAAGTGCCAGCCGTCGACATACACTTCATCCACCTCTGGGAAGCCAGAAGAGTTCCTCTCAAGAGACTAAAAAGACTGAAGCTAAACAAGAAATTCAAAGAGCGAAGAGCCCTCCTCACCGAGAGCAAGCGCAGGCATATTCGAAGACATTAGGAATTCCAAACTGGCCCGCATTCTGCGACACACACCAGAGAACTCTGAGAACAAAGACAACGTGGCACATCTTGCACATACCCCTTGGCAACGGTCCTACAAGGACGCAACTGCGACACCACCTCTGTCGGCTCCTGCAAAACTACGCCGGTTGGGAAGAAAATCTCCTTCAAGAACTTCAGAAGAGGCTGTGCGGCGACCCATCCGATAACACGACAGCACACGGCAATGCGTACGGTGGGAAACCAAAACCAGAACTTCACCAACCAATTACTCTGGCTGAGATTTCTGTATTACTATCGAGGCTCACCAGGAACACTATCGTGGGTAACGATCGGATCAGCCATAAACATCTCCGGAATCTTTCGCAGCAGGCCATCGCAGCCCTACTCCAGTACTTCAATGAATGCTGGGAGAAAGGAGAACTTCGGCTGCCTGGACGCACTCGGCGATCCCCATGATACCGAAATCCAGCAAACAAATCAGCATTGTGAATTTGCGCCCAATTTTCCTTACCTCGTGCGTTGGCAAACTCTTCGAGCACATGGTCCACAACAGGCAACGCGATACCTCGAAGATAACGGATATTTTCTAAACACTATGTTCGGATTCCGGCAGCATCTATCAACGCAACACGCGTTTCATTTTTACTGAAGGAAGATCTCGTTGACCACCGGAGCTCGAGAAGCGTATCCTAGATTCTAGTTATCGATTTCACATCAGTCAAAAATGCTACCCTCGGCAACCTCGAAGCCCTGGGCTGTGGGTCTCGGACATACGACTATGTCAGAAACTTTGTCACGGACCCACAGCACAGTGGGAATACACAACCTCCGTAGCGACAACACCCGAATACTGAGCAAAGGCAACCCGCAGGGTTCGGTCATATCGCCGTTGCTCTTTAATGTCGCCATGAACTAGCAGCGCAACCTCGTAGACGTCATACTAGACCTACGACACCTTTTTATGCTGACGATATTACGTTATGGACAAGGGCCTCAAGCACAGAAATGCAAGAAACGCGCCTACAAGAAGCAGTAGATACCATTGAGGGCTACTTGGAAAAATGCGGCCTCACTGTGTTCCTGAGAAGTATGAACACCTCGTCCTTAAGTTAAGAGCGTGACGCAGACCCCTCGTCTACGATGAACCCGATTGTAGCATCACGCTCAGGAACGCCCATCGCGAAAGTGGAAATCCTACGATTATTAGGGCTACAAATCCACAAAGACGGGTCCAGGGCGGCCACCCTCCCGCGGCTACAACTAGCGCTATCATAGCTTACACATCTTCTCAGGAGGATTGCAAATCATAGTAGTAGCCTTAAAGAAGAAGACACGTTACGCGTGATGCGAGCGCTCCTCACCAGTCAAATAACGTACAGCAAGTCCCTATATTGCTCTGAAGAATGCAGAGGTCGAGAAACTGAACTTTCTAATACGCAAAGCCATCAAAATCGCTCTGGGCCTCCCATCCATGGCGTCGACTACGAGACTTCTCAGGATGGGCGTGCACATCACATGGCAAGAACTCACGAAGCGCACAAAGCCAGCCAATTAGAACGACTGCAGCTCACACCAACCGGAAGATTAGTTGTCCAACGGCGAGGTTATGCGAAATATTTATAACCGGCATTGAAAGAAAAGAGAGAATTCTTCCGAACATTCGCAAATCCCTTTGCATAGCACCAATCCCGCTCAATATGCACCCGACTTACCACACGGTGAAGGGCATGGGCAAGATCCGTACGCCACATACACCGACGCAGCCAAATACCCGTAAAAACACCTACGCCCTGAGCGTCTGCGACGATCAGGGCAGAGAGCTAGTATCTGCTACAGTCCGCGCGCAAAACCCCGACACTGCGGAAGATGTGGCGATCGCCCATCTGTCTTTTCCGATTGTCAAGCAGCCATCAGAAATTACGCTGAGGGTCGCGTGTCCACCGAAGCAGTGAATATATGAAACACCGAAGCACTCTGATCCCCAACGCCTGCGTGTCATGTCCTGGGCACGAGGGGCTGGAGGGAAACGATGCGGCACATGTGCGACCCACGATCACGTCTGCCGAGCCATCCCCTCCTACTTTCGATACACCGGCCTGCCTCCGCGTAGGTAGAGACCGTACCCATCATCTACTCGGCGATCCTTGAACATCACAGGCTGCAACGCAGGGTGTACCCACCATCTCTCCGAAATCTCAACAATGAAGACAGCACCACACCCAAAAGACTTTAAATGAATGCTTATATCCCCGGAATACTCATGCATAGTCTCTACGCAACGCTACACGGATACCTCTGTCCAAAGTGCGGCGTACCGGACACGTTAGCGCACCTAATTCTCGAATGCCCATGGCAATTAGACGCAAGCGCATCGCCCAAACAGATGGACTACGACGCAGGAGAATAAAGCGAATACCTCATTGAAACGTGCGAGGCCAAGCTCGTCTTCATGTCTATCGCATTGCGCAATGCTCCCTCCTAGCCGTTTCTTTCCTCGATGCCGTCGAATTCGACCTTTACCCACGTGCTTAGCAGCGCGACACTTCTGTTGCTGCCGGCAACAACGACGGTCATGCGTATATATCCAGGCAAAAGTGAAATGCTGCAACGTGAAATCACAAGTCGCTTCGATAAAAGATCATATTGCCATACCAGAAATGGCTGATCGCTGACAAGGACACGATCACGAGAGCATCATTTATTGAAAAACGGCGCGTACAAATACGCATGTGACTGGAGCACACTGGAGATTTACATTTCTGCACATTCGCCCTTTTCGTTCACTATGCCGCTGCCGACACCGACATCTGTAACTCATGACAATCTTCGCTTGAAAAAAAAAATTAGGGCCGCCTTCTCTTTATTTTCCGCTTTCTTTCCTTTTCTTTCTTCTGTCAATTTTTTCAATGTGTTTTTTGTCTCTTCTGTCTGTTTCTATTTCTTTCTCTTTCTCGCTCTTTCTATCTTTCTCTTTTTTCCCTTTCTTTCTCTCTCTTTTCTTCGCTACCTGTTTCTTTTAATCTTTTTCTTTTTCTTTCTAGTCTATGCTTTAGTCTCTCCCCTCCTCCTTTCCCTCCTCCTCACCCTCACATGTATCCTCCTAACCCTCACTTCCCTTTCTGACCCCCTTACTATGCTATACTATACATAACTTGCAACTACGTCACATCGCGGAACTCTGGGATACGATTCCGTGGCATGCGCCGCCATTACCGAGCACATGGCAGCAGACGACACCGACTCAAGCTGTGCGGCTCTCGCATTTTCCGTCAACGCTGCCGCAGCGGCAATTTGTGCGATATTTCTCTGCTGCACGAGAAGTGTAAATCAATAATAATAATAATAATAATAATAAGAAGAGAAAGAAGAAAAAGAAGAAGAAGAAACAGACGCGGGGACATACTGTTTGCCAAACGTGATCACAAACACGTGCGACCGCACGAAAGAGCTGTCCGAGAAGCGGAGCACATGGCTTACTACGCGCGTAAACAGGAAGGACCTCAGACGTTGCACAACGTTTGTGTGTGCGGTGTCCCTTCATAACAGGCAGTAATGTTTCCGAATCCTCACCTTTTCGCCGAGTGTATCACCACGGAGTTATGCGCGATGTCAATTTTTGTCGAAACGTGAAGCACCGAATTAACACAGCGATCGCACCTTGGTTTTCGGGAGGCCCTTTTAGCTCTTCGGTGAAACGAACCCCGACTGCGCGCCAAACATGTTATTGGGCCATGGTTTTATGCAGCAATCAGCGACAAAATCTGTGCAGTTTGAGCGCCGCAAAATGCAGGCGGCGAAGAGCGCCGTTGTAGGATATTCGTGAAAAGTTGTTTCAACCATTACATGCGACACCACTGACGACACTGCGGGCTGCATAATGTCCTGAACGATTCTCGCTCGTCATAAGCGCAAGGCAAACAATCAAAACACGCGCACTACGCCAAACGATCCGCGCACAAACGTAAACACAGCGCGGCCACTGAGACGTATGTGCTCTGTGATGGCGGACGGAAGACAGGAACTGACGTCACTTGCAAGTTATGTATACAAGGCTACTAGTTTTGCTTTGCTAGCCTGCCTAGATAGCCGAATTTTTTTTCTTTATTACCTATAGTTTATAATTTAACGCCGCGAAGATACAGTTTCAACACAGAAAATACGAAAACACTATCAGCTTTGTGGACACATAACGGCCAGCGCCCCTGGCGGCCCCGGCGCGAAGCTGGCGCGTTTTCAATGGAACTGGCGAGTTTTTCCCGAATAATTAAGTGTGAGGGCGAATGTTGAAAAACGCAGACCACAGAGCGCTTCTGAAAACCTAAACGCACGAGAGGACTGCAGTGATCATGTTGCAGTAAGCTTCAATTTTGTTCCAGAGCAGTTAAAAATTGTACAATGGGAGTCTATGGAAACGGCGAAAAATGTGGCCTGTTTTTCGAGAAAAACGGAGAGAAAAACGGTCACTGTCGTGAAACTAAGCAAGTTATGTTATTGGTCAGGAAATCACATGTAGTCGTGACACTCAGTTTTCGTTTGAAGCCATACTCAACTTGCCGCAATTGGCATAACATTGTTCCTTAACGCGTTTTTTGAAGCGCGGTCGTTCAAATGTTTGTAGTAAATTGATAAACCCTTGCTTAACACAGGAGACAACGCGTCGTCCGTGGCAGAGTGAGCTTATCGCTCACGTTCGGAGCGCGTCATTACCGCGCGTCATCGGTTCGATTCCTGGCGTCGGATCAGCTGTTTTTTTTTTTTTTCAGCCCGTGACTTAAGGCCCAACCGCATGCACGCGATTTTCGAGCGACGGCGACGAGCGACAGTATTTGCTGTCGCGGAGGGCCATCCATCGCCGTCGCTTGTCGCGTCGCAGCTTTCTGGAAAACTAAAAAGAATCGCTTGTGGCCCGGAAGTGAGCGTGACGATATCCGGCAACATGGCAGCACCACCGATCCTCGCTTCGGATGCAATTTGCTCTTGATGCTTCTAATCGGCGCGTACGTCAAGGAATGCAAGTTATAGCCTACCTTCTTTACAACCCATCTCACGCGGAGAGCGAGGCAGCGGCCGTATTTTGTCGTTAATTTTGATCGACGGCTCGTTTTGATGTTTCGGTGGTAGCTAGCTGCAATGTCAACATCGTCGTCCTGTGAGGTGGCCCTTCTCCTTGCAATGCAGCGATACGAGTCGCTGCTGCTTTTCTTAAATGTGCACGACTGCAAGAGGAAACATTGTAGAGATGCGCCTCGTGTACTAACCCTAACATAACGCAGTTTGCAAAGTGCGACGTAGTAGCGTAGGCAGCGTACGCTTCCGGGCGCCCCATGGAGATCACAGTAGATACCACTGTCGCGGTTAAACATAAGATTGCAAAAAAGGAGTCACGAAACGCTTTTATGCCTTCCTTATCTCACACAAGACAATTATAAATTTGGCATGTTGTCATTAAGCTACTTTGTAATTCTTTTTCGCAATTTACCGGTGTGCACGGAATAGTTTTCAATCGAGCAAGCGTGACACTTAGTCGCGAACATGTGGGTGCTCCCGTCGCGACGCGACAGCGCGACGGAGCCCGTTTGTCGCAGTCGCTCGTCGCCGTCCCTCGAAAATCGCGTGCATGCGGTTGGGCCTTTAGTTCCACAGCTTCCCTCAAGATGTCGCCGCCAAAAAAAATTAGTTTCGGTTTCGGTTTTTGACTGCAATCTTTAGCTGCCGTTTCTTTTTCTCTTTATTATATGACTTTTTTAGTGTATGTTTAAACACTCCACGCGCATCAGATCTTTCAGATCTACATTTGTAATTCTTACTTTACTCTTTCCTAAACGTCCTAAGGAACAGAACGCCCGACCAAGTTATGGTGAACAAAGCTCTTTCGAACTTTCGTACGCGTATTGTGGTGGAACCTTATTCTCCCTTCTCATGATGTCGTTGTGATCTTCTCAGGTACCTACAATTCAGACACGTAAAGGAAGCGAACTAAGCTTAGATAAGCGAGGCATAGTAATTAAATGACAAAGTTAGACGTTTTGCAATTCCTTTTACTTTAGGGCTAACGCAAGTGTCTGTCGTAATCTTAACGAAATAAGGGGAATTTTTCGAGGGGTTTTTTTTGTTAGACACTAATGAAATCAACAGATAATTAAGCCAATCAAGGAATAGGAAACATTGTTTGTTCTTTTTCAAACAGCAGTGCAATGATTTTGTCCTAACATAAATGAAATCAAAATCGCTATCTCGACAAGCATCAGCGGACGGCTCATACACCCTTCTACATGCTGCGCTCTCAACTCGAAGAGACTGTGCGAAATCCCTTTCCTATCTGGAGTGGCTGGTCTCTTACAGCACCATTTTGTAGAGTTACGCGAGACTGGATCTAGAAGAGTTAGCTGCCAGCTTTACTTCATTTGTTGCTATCGCACTCATTGCATCGTCCTTGCGGTGAAACTGGGATTTTATTCATCTCTTGTCATATCTATCGCCCTACGTGAACAGAAAAAAACCAGCATGCCTTCTCCTTTAACATCACAAAGCACTGTGCGCTGCAACGGATAGGTCCGTGTGATATGACGTGTGTGGATCAAAGCTTTCGGGAAGTCCAGGGACTGGTGCTCCCAGTTACAAAACGAAAATCTTGTGATTCAGCAGCTTTTCGCACGCACTCGCCGCCCACCTTAACGTATCGCAATAAGATGCCATTTTAAACATGTGTAAATGAAAATGTGCGCAGCATGTACTGGTCGCGCAAGGCTGGAACCGAAAGCGGAGCTAGCGTTCGACCTAGCTTCTTCTAAGGTTTTGCTAGTAATACCAAGCTATTGCTAGAGGTGCAAAGTTTTTGCTAGTATAGTATATAGGATATGGCTAGGCTTGGATATTCTATTCTTCTGAGGTTTCGGTCGGTTCCCACACTACGCACTTGTTGCGTGGTTCTGAAGGGGAAATGTCGCGTCACTAGTAGTTACGTGATGGGATTTTAGTCACGTGAGAGAGAAAGTACATCTTATTAGAGTCCAGTGCAGACGCTGAGGTTGCCCCGCACCACCCGGTTGTTCCGAAGTTCTTTGCGCCAACACGTCACGTCAATAGTTACGTGACGTTGCGGGATTTTAGTCGCGAGACTAATTACGCGATTTCACGTGTTTTTAGTCACGTGGCTATTTGTTACGTGATTGTAGTCACATAAGTCGATGTGCGATGTTACGTGATTTTGGGCACGCGACAATTGCAGGCCTGATGTACAAAAAATTGTAGTCACAGGAAACAACAACCCATCATCGATATCACATATATTTTACGATCACCAGAAATTCACTTTCGTTGCTCGAAAGAGCAAGCGAAGCTGCACTCGTGCCTTTTTTATCACGTTTCAAAATCTTTTGGGCTTCTACGATTTTTTCTAGAATTTTTTGTATGCTTCATTTGCTCTACTCTTTTTTTTCTTTCCTGGTGAAGAGCGCATATATATTGCTGTAAGTTTGAAAATATAGCCAGTTGTAACTTTAGCGCTGTGTGTGTTTTCCAATGCCGTCCTCGTTCCTTACGCTGTGAAACATCGAATTATGGTCTACAGCGCATTTTTGCAAACAGAAAGCAGCTCTTTTCACTTTTGCATTCCGTTCTGGAAAGTGGGGCACTTGCAAGGTGCGTTGCAAGGAGAGTTTGACCGTAGTATCTTTATAATAGCTATCGTATCACGGGCTAGACGCCGCGCGCTGTGGCTGAATGAGTGGATCATCCGTGCTGGCTGTTTGCGCGCAATCGCTGGGGCCTGGGTTCGAATCCCAATGCGGTTTTTTTCTTTTCTTGTCTCTCTCAGAATTGCTTATGTTTGCTGCGGTGGTACAGCGGTTACGGTGCTCGGCTGCTGACCCAAAGGGCCCAGGTTTGACGAAGGCTCCAGCATTTTTTAACGAGGCGAAAATGCTAGAGGCTCGTGTACTTGGTTTTAGATGCACGTTACGAACCTGAAGTGGTCGAAATTTCCGCAGCCCTCCTCTACGGCACGCCTCATAAACATATTATGGTTTGGGTACGTAGAACTCCAGCAATTATTATTACTAGTACAACGCTGCTGAAGATTTAGATGCTTGTTTTTTCGCTGGAGCATTGCACCCAAGATATTTGCTGCAGTTTCGGTTTCACTTCTGGAAATGGAGCAAGTAAACTTCTAACGTTTTATTATTTATTACCACGCAACCCATTACTTGATAACGAGGAAAAGGAACCCAGATTTTAGTTAACTTCAACCATAAGAAGACAATACAAAACGAAACCAAGGCAAGCATGAGGGCAGCTATTTATAATATAATGAAGCGTTTTAAAGAAGTACTCTACTATTAGAGACGACGCAGAAACGTAACCAGTAATAGTTGAACCAACGCCAAGCTTGTATTGTTGAATCGTCTCCTTTTTTCTACGGGAGCAGCGTTCTCTGCTTCTGCAAGTAGTGCCGCTCTTTGCATTACGTTTACTTCCCTTGCGAAAAAGAGCCGTCCCTGGCTAATTACGGACAGCTGCGCAGTGACTGTGAGGCTTTAGCAGGTCCATATGCACAATATCATGCCTCGACATTGTTTGATTACATAAGTCTCAAGCGACTTGACGGCGTATATGAAGTGCGAGGCTTGCTAGACCACACCGTACGGGCCGTGGTACTTCGGAAGAAATTTCGTAGACCGACCGGGGCCACATAGGAGTCCAGAGCCCAGGCCCGTAGCTAGGGGGTATGCCCGCCTCACCCTCCCAAAGTTTGACGGAGGCGGTGTATTACCGACAAGAATAATGAGAATGGGTGTTTTCTCTCAAACTGTCAGGCCTTCAGCAAGTGCTCCCTCCCCTTGCCCATTTATAAGCACATAATAAAGCGACTATGCCTAATAACGTGCGGATTAATTTTAAACGCATTTTTTTCTTTAGTAAATAGCATTTTTCTTTAGTAATAGCGTACGGCATTCTGCCCATCTCATTCGTGCACTATGAAGGCTTGCCCTTCAGGCAACGCGACATGCCCTTGTGACTTTCAAAGCTCAATTTCACAATACCAATCCTAATCATATGGTGAAAAAAAAAAAGCTCGTTTGTCACTGTAATTCACAGCCAGGGTGTTGTGACACATTTCGGTCGGTTGTCAGTTCCTTTAAAGGGGCCATGCAACACTTCGAGCATGCTCAAAAAGCGCTGCCGATCGGTAGTCGAGGCTCCCGAGAACACGCGAGCCAAATATTATAGCGATGCGCACGGCCTGGAATTTACAATAAATTCTCAAAATCAGCTGAAAATAGCTCCATCTTCTCTCGACAAATGATGTATTAGTCCGCAAATATGACGCGATTGTCGGCAGTTCCACCATTGGCTGATGTTATAATCCCGATAACACCCTCATTATTACTTTCGTTGTTCATTTTGAGTTCAATAAGTAGATAATAGCATGTTTATACTCTGTTATCGCGTTAAAAACACCGAACAACATTAATATTAGCACTTCCGGTCTCACCGACAGCAACGTCTGCTCGTAGTTGCGTGGTTCCGTTTTCTTCGCCATGCGCAGTGCCGAAAACGTGAATATTCTGTGCTTTTGACCATCGCCGGTTGCCGTTGAGAGTGGCAGCCATTCGAGTGTTGCCTCGTCAGATGAGAACTGCATCGTCGACACGTTCTCACGACCGACCGAGGCAGGGGCGCAGCGTGTCTCCGATAACAATGCTGGCGTCCGGTAATGGCGGCGCTTCGGGGTCGTCTGCCAGGGCCGTCTTACGAGGCGGTGTATCGGAGTATGGGCCGAAACCGATCTCAGCTATCATTCGTTCCAAACGAGCGCGCAGTTTTGCTTCCATGGTTGGCAGAGCGATGAAAACACTACGGCGGTCGAGGTGCGCACCCAACATACCAAACCGACGCGCAGTTTTCAAGTACACGCGATACACAGTGCGATCGACTCCGCTCGACGAGAACGACGCAAGCCGACGGAAGTGGCGGCACGACCACGTGGTTGCGCCCAGACGTCAGAGAGAAAAAAATGAAGAAAAAACTCCGCCGGCGCTCTTGGCGGAGCCTCGCTCCTCTGCGCTCCCTCCGTCGACTCGCTGCCTAGCTTTCCGCGCGCTCGCGGAGTGTTGGAGAGAAAGCTGTGGAACGTGATCTCTATAATGTGGTAACACCACTTAGACTTGACGGATTCGAAAAAATCTTGCGGCATATGACTCGTGAAGAGTCATACGTCAATAATGAGACTATTCCGATATAATTAAGAAAGGTGTTGCAGGGCCCCTTTAAGAAAGCACATCGCGTATATATATAGTGATAGAGTATGTACTCTAAAAAGGCGTGACCTCACTCTTGCTCACTCATGTTCCACGATCCCAAATATTTGTCCATAAGTAAATATTGAGAAGGTTATTGTGTATACATATTTGAACTCTCTCACTATCAAGGAGGTAATTTCCGCGTCACTACAAAATCTGCCCTAAATGGTGGCTCTGCACTGTACAGCACACGTGTGTTTAAAAAACCTAATCTAAGAAAAAATACCATGTTAGATTGACAGAATTCAATTCTTTGAGCTATTTCCACTCAGACAAAGCTGAGAGGGAATACCTTGTCTAGAGGGTGTTTTCTAAAACGCGTGCATCTATGATAGCACTGTGCTATCGATGCGCATTAACCATACTTCACACCTGTGTGCAGATATCCCTGTTATTAAAGTCGAGGCTACATGCCATTAGGGTGTCTTCTGAAATATTATTAATTTTTCTTAGTCACTTTTGCGCGTATTTCTATTGCAACTTTTATGTTGCAGTAAAATTTATATTGAATTATATATTTCTTACTATCTATTTTACTATGCTTTCCTTATCTACAATAGAGACAAAACTACCCGATACAGTGGAAGGGACTTTCAAGGTGGGCCTACACGTTTGAGCCAAAAAAGAACCCCAACCAGGAATGTCTTCGCAGCTTTGACATTCCTATCAAGCCAGAAGATTCCAAGATTCAATAGACGAATTCCACCGGACATACGTCACGGAAATGCGGTGGCGCTGTCGTCGGGCGTTTAGTTTCGCGCGGTAGGCAAAAGCCGCCGTGCCTACCGCAGTTCCTGCTGTGTTTTCGCTGTTGCGTGCGCTGTTTGTCGTCGTGCAAAGAAGAAAAAACGGTGTATCGACGAGCAGCGCCACAGCTATTTGTGCAGAGGGCAGGAGAAGGATGGAATAAGTTTTCTTTTTTTTCATTAGCTGTTTACGAAAAGATTGTCGCAAGAAATGAGCGGCAGCTGTAAAACGCAAGAAATTGTCTCCGACGCCGGCTCATCGGTTATATTTTGGAGCAGCTTACCCAGCAGAAAGGAGTAGCCTTGTCAAGCGTTGTCATTGTCATGTGCAGCACCGCATTTCTTGGCCTAAGCCTTGTGTGGAGGCATAGCGAGCACGTTTACGTTGTGGATAGCATTGTCTATATGCGGAGAATTCTTCACGGTTGCCATTGTTGATAACTTTTTTCCATTGTTGATATAAGTGTTAGACGCGCCAAAAGGGTTTCATTGTACTCGCGTGAACTAAAGTGTGCCTCGGTCATGGCGCATGTGTTTCTGCTTGGGCACGGTTCATTAACACAGCCGCGACTTCGTCTATGCTTTTCCAAATCTTATGCGGCTGCGATGATACACCTGACAAAAGTGTATCGTGCAGGGCTGTCTGGCTGCGGTGCGCTTCACGGTATGTCTATGTCTGTCAGAATTCACAGAAAAACAACACTCGGGGAAACTTGCCGCGTCTGTTTACGGGCTGTACGCATTTCGCGGTCTCGACTTGAGCGTTAGGAGGGAGCCGCGGACCGCGGATGACAGACCTGACAGATACGTAGCCGCCTTGTCCGCAGCATGTAGTTGAAGCATTATCGCAAGCGTGTCACGGATGAAAGTGTGGCCGAGACCGCCCTTGCATTAGTTAATTAACAAATTGAAACGTACATGTGTGACCTAGACGGTCGATACGGCGATGATATTTCGCAAATGAGTCACAATCCCGCCGTCAGGATATCTCGTGTTTTGATGAGGTTCTCAGAGCTGGAGCAACAAGTCAACTCGATGTTCATATCATAGCAACTTCCTCTCTTGAGGCCACCGCTTCTAAACATGCGGGAGGCGACCCGACGCGCGGTGCTCGGAGGCAGCTTTTGCAGCTGCTGCGCCAGTTGTCACGTGATCATAGAGGGCGGTAGCGCGCTTCAAGCTGGGCAGAGCCTACGCTCTGTGACGTCGCTACAAGGGCCCTAAGTATATCGACGGCGCCTACCGCTGTTTACAAACATGGAGTAGGTCTATACGTGGCTGATATTTTGCATCAAGAAGTACAAAAAAAGCTCCGGTTTTGAAGACCCTCGAGCGGAGCTGTAATCATTCTATTCGACATGGGTCATTTTCTGTTGGGCTTTCAGACAAAAAGAAGATTTCGCTAGGATTTATCTGGCTGAAGACTGGTATTTTTCAGTCATTGCTACGAGCGAAAAACTACTAATCAAAATTCCTGTGCGCATAAACGCCATCTCTTAAGGGAACCTCCTGAAAAGAAAGGCTTAAGATTTCCTTTGGAACGCCTGCACATCTTCGTGGCAACAGAAGGAGCTCCACTCACAAACTGAGGAAATTTTCATATGCTGAGTGAACGAACGAAGGGGAAATTAAAGGGTTCGGTTTTCTCTGGTGTGTCTTGTGACCCGTTGTTGAGGAAGTCAAATACATTTTGTATTCTACATCAGGAGTGATACAGAATAAAGGGCTTTGAGATATTGCAGGAATAGTTACTATATTATGTTGCTTAGCAATCGTTGTTGTCAGCGAAAAACGCCAAAATTCGCTGTTCTGAATTTCATTGTGCTGATCAAAGTGGACGATTGGGCCAGTAGGTGATTCATGATCGACTCTGTGCTTGCTGAAATGCAAAGTTGAAAGAGGCTGCGCCTACTGAACATGAAAGGAGAACTTCAGGAGAGCTTCCAGCCCATTAGAGTAACCTATTGGTGTATCTGCGCCAACAGGATTCAAGACAATCACCTCCAGCATATGAGTCAGTCGACTGTAGGAAAAAGAAAGGAAAACAAAGAAAGAAAGAACAAATCCGATAGGTTAGATAGGTGCCTTTTTTCCGCGGGATAAACGGCAGATCTAGAGGTTATTGCACAACGCGTCGGTCGTATGTGTTCTACTATACGTTCATTCCTAACAAAAAAACTAACCAAGTGCACATTTTCCGGTGTACAAGATCATCTTTCAACGACGGTATCATTTTTGCACACCCACTTCAACGCCGCCAAGCTTGCGGTGGCAGCCACATTTCGATAAGAACTCAATGAAAACAAATAAAAACTATCTTTAACTTCCTTTTTTTACTCTCATTAATAGCGTTCTCAAACCTATCCAGTTCTAATTTGAGGTAACGCAAGGAGCAACGAGCATCACCTAAGTGGTACACCAAAGGAAATTTGGTCATTATGCAGCCACAATATCCTGTTCGTACCCAAACATATGGTTCCCGCTAGCTGAAAAAGAAACTCGTAAAGCAGCATGCTGCTCCAATATCGCACCGGTACGGAAGCTCAAGAAACTAAACAAACAAACAAACAACAAACAAATAGAAACACGATCCTCTCGATGCATCGCGGGCGCGTCTATAACGGTCAGACATTTGGCATGGCACGTCTAGAAAAACTGCCAATTCATTGCCAGTCGTCGCCGTCGAGATAACGCCGACACATAGCGCTCTCTTTTCTGCGCACTGAGGTGAAGCGACAGTCTCGGGGCGTGTGTACCGTTTTCTTTTGATTCTCTTTTATTTAGTGCCGCGTCACTGCATATGTCATGGCGGACTTTTGAATTCTTTAAGGTCCATACGCCACGTGGTGTCGTTCACGCGAACTAGGCCGCTGGTGTCCAGAAAAGCTGCATATGCATATTCGATGAAATAATCTCTTGCGGAACGAGCTTCTGGATCCGCATTTTGTACCGCCATTCTTTTCCATATGCTGTGCATGCATACCAGAGTAACCATGTCTTAAAGAAATCTGTTGTATCCGTAGGAAGGAAGCAAATACCTTAAGGAGTAACCGGAAATTCTTTCCTTAAGGTAGTTACGACGCTCGCCTTCGGATCGTGGGTACGCGGGTTTGAATCCCGCCTCGTCAAGAAATAATTTTCGACAAGAAATTTTCTTTTTTTTTTCTATCTCTTTCTTTCTATATATCTCTTGCTCTCTTTATCTCTCTCTCTCTCTCTCTGTGTACTCTTTTCTAGCTCCTTATAGTTATTGCATCCCACGCCAGAGAAATCGGCGCATCGGGAGAGCGCGCGCCGGGCCCACATGTTCGCGGACCGAGGCAGAAGATGAAGAAGAGGAGAGAGTGCGCACCGGCCGAATTATTACGTTGCACGCTCTAGAAAGGTTACAGTGCTGGGCAGTATCGAAGATACATGTATCTTAGATAATATCTTAGATGCTCTTTGGCTATCTGTATCTGTATCGCGATACGTCTCGCAACACGATCGTCTGTATCTGTACTCCCGAATCATTTAATAATGTATCGTGTATCTTAAGATACAAGATACTGCTATGAACGAAAGAAGGGGACTTCTAAGGGCCCGTTTTTCTTTGTTAGAGACAATATTTGTCTGTTAGTTCTCATAGGTACTGCTATAGCGACATCACCGTGCGATAAAATAACTTTGGCTTAGTATTCCTCACAAGCTGATACTGCTACCACTGAGCCACCTGAATACAGTGAGATTCTTTTATTTTTCAGCGAGAGTCCTCCAGCGAGGGCCGGCGAGGTGGGTGCGCGTCCGTATGCGTGGAGCAGTGCACATAGTGGCGCTCGCGCCATATACACAAAAACAAGCGCGCGAACGTCTACGCGCGTTCGAGCTTTCGTTTTCTTGGTATTTCTTTCCGTTAACAGCGAAACTGTTATAGCTCGGCGTAAAGTATGTGGCCATGCCCGAAAACTATCATCATCATGAACAGGTATCTGCCACAGAGTTTGGGCAGATCCCACTACCACGGCCGCTACATAAAAAGGAGGTGCGGCCTGTTGCGTGCCGCCGAAGCTGCGTCTCGGGCCTAGTCCACCTCGCGCCCGCTCTGACGCCAATGCTCGTCCGCGGAGAAGCGCTTCCACACACGCATTGGTACGCGCGACAGTGACTCTGATCAGGCCGTAAATAACGCTTTTGTAGTTGCACATCACAGGTTCGATACTGAAGTCGTTATGTGCGAACAGTTTGCCCTAGGAGTGCCAATCTTTTATAGAGTGGGCCTCAATACTCTCCATGAATGCTGCCCGTTTGACTTGCCTGAAATGAAAAGTGTCGCTGAATCACTTATCCCGTTAATGGGGAGGCAGTCGCCGTGTAGATTCCAAGGGCTGACGTATCGGTCCACCGAAACGCACCACGAGAGCACGCACAATTTAAATGTAGATTCTTTTAGTGCGTCAACGAACGCCGGTTGTGGTACAAAGTCCGAGTTAAGCCAAGAGTTGACAACACAAACAAAATGTGTTCTCAATTCAGGCAGTACAAGCATCACACAAACTTGCACACTCGGCAGGTATCAATTACAACTCACAACATCCCTTAGATGGTGTTTACAACAACGGGAACAAACTTGCTGTGCTACAAATGCACTCTCACCCATTCGAAACTATCCAAGAACACTTAAAGGCCTTGAATATTCACCAAACGTGTTGGGCCCACAATTATTCGAACGTTTCTCGAATATTTTTCTTCCAGGAAACACTTAAACGAACTCCAGCTCTGATCACCGTCATTCAGCGACACTCTTCAAAACAGTGCTCCCAGGCGTCATCACTCGATTCTTCAAAATCGACTGACCGCACTACACGACTCACTCAAAAAACGACTTCTTCGCCGACTTCACCATAATGTCCTACCCTCCGTCGTCTCTCGTGTGGATGCTTCCCGGTTTCGCGAACATTCCAAGTGATTGTTCGGCGCGTAGCACGTAGCACACCGACAGCTAAGGGAAAGGGATTCGTCTCGCGGGTTCGCTGCGGAAACGGTCGGCTCCACTTTGATTTCTCGAATTCTCCCGATATGCGCAGGCGTTAGGCTGTCGCGACGGCGTCTTCGGTGGAGAGGGTAAGGACACGCCCGGGGCGCATTTTGATGCTTATTTTTTTTTTCGTTGCACGCGCCCTTTGAGGAGGAACAGTCGGGGCGGTGACTTGATGATGCCGTCAGGATGCGGCGGCGCTCGTTTTAGCGCTCGTTTGTTACAAAAAGAAGTGCTCTATTACGAATATTACGCTTCCCGACATTGCAGATTGCACGGGAATACGTGGTACTTCACAGTAGCGTCTTTTCACGCGTTCGAGTTGAACAGTGGCACACAACAGCTTCGCGGCATCACACCACTGGAAAAAACCGTCTGCCACACACGCGCGCACCAAAGAACCGTACTCAGTACAGGAACATGAGGCAAGTTGCCCACACACGCGATCATACACAAGAAAAACACGAGAAAGCACACGGAAAAGCACACGGACATGCATGAATCCTGAGGCGACCACATTGTAACACGAACCGGCGTCTGCTTTGTACTGGAGTAGTGGCGCCCTCGCACAAAACAGCGGCGGCAACTGTCAACTCAGCCGAGATGCGTTCGCCCATTGACGGCGGCGCGATGCAACAGGCCGCATATTTTTATGTAGCGGTCATGCCACTACTCACCGCTACGGCGTGGCTTGTAATAAAACTGAACGAGTACAGAAGAGAAAGAAAGAAGAAAGAAAGAAAGAAAGAAAGAAAGAAAGAAAGAAAGAAAAGAAGAAGAAAGAAGAAAGAAAGAAAGAGACAGACGGAAAGAAAGATATAAAGAAAAAGAAAACACAAAATTTACGCCGAAAAAAAATTGTTCACTAGTCGGGATTCAAACCCGCGTATCTTCGATCCGAAGGCGAGCGTATAACCACTCGGCTATACAGGCACGCGAGCACAGCACAGCGTAGCCTTTTATAGCATAGGCAGCAAGGGGATGGGAAAGGGAAGTGAGGTGAGGAGGAAAGTATAGTGGCGAGGAGGAGGAGGGAAGGAGGAGGCGAGATAGTAAAGCGTAGCAGAAAGAATGAGAAAGAGAATTATAGAGAGAACGAAATGCAGAAATAAAAAGAGAGACAGAGAGAGCATCAACGAAAAGAGAGAAAGAAGTAGAGACAGAGAAAAAAGATAGGAAGAAAGAGGAAGCAAGCATCGCGTTGTTTAGCGACCAGATACCGCACCGCCTGGCCAAGCCGTGCATGCGCAGTAGCCAAGCCACGCCCACCGACTGAGACAACGCGCGCAACCTCTGCCCTATATTGCATAAAGCCACGCATCTCGAAGCTAGACGTTTCGGCCGACGGACAGTACGAGCGGCGACAAGCCCGTGCTTCGCTGTACCAAGCTTGCGCACTTAGTGCAAACTGCCGGTAATTATTGTAGTTGTGTTGGTTCCATGACACTTGCTCGCAGCGACTGTACTGTGCTGCACACTCCAATGCGTGCGGCGTCTTTCGCGGATATTCAGATGCCGCTGCAGTGTCGTTTGAAGATTCTCTTGCGTGGTGTTTCGTTACGAAGTCCGAAAAATACAAGAATGGGGTTGCTTTGCGTCCCGCGGACTTCACACATCAGCGATTTGAAAGATATCGTGGATGGAGTGTGACTTACATAAGGTAGGGTTAACTTATACGCAAATGAGACCCCGCACAGCCGGCGCTGGTGCTATATCAAATAGAACAAGCATTTACCTAACACAAGATATCGTATTGTATCTTTGTTCTTCCTGCTAAGTTATTCAAGGAGTTCTTTTAGTCATAATTTCATTGTTCGTACAAGTGCTTTGTTTGCTGTCCTCCGTTTTCATATATAGTTATGGTCTAAAATATTTACTCCGACTTAACGCAACAAAATATAACAAATTACATAGACGTTTTGCCACCTATGCGGGTGGCATCCTCAGTATACATAATTTTGTTATATTTTTGTTGCATAAAGTCGGAGTAAATTTTTTAGAATGATGAACTCACCCGGCTTTTGGAACATTTCTGCAGTTACTTTCGTCTGTTTAGTGCAAGAGGTATTCTGTAGCCTGCTGCTAAAATAAGTTCTCTGTTTTATTCTTACGTTAATTGTCTGCGCCATTCCTACTGTTTACATATCTACATTCCATTTGAGTTTGCTGTTATGCCAAGGCGATGTTGAGGACAAAGGTAAAATAATGTCGGCGTACCTGGAGTATACAGTATCAAAAATTCTGCTTACGACTTGGAAAATAACGAAATGGAGTTTGCATTATAACAATGGAAAATAAGCAAACATGTCTTGAAGATAAGGGGATTCGAGAAACATTATAACACCAAGTACTCAGTTTTTCTCATGAGCGTCCCCACGAGCAGTTTTATGTTATTTCCATAGGCACCAGGGTTTTGTGTTGTCTGACCTTGGCATCTAAGTTGACGATGCATCAAACTCAATTGTCATGGTTTCTAGAGGTGGCGCCTGTAGCGTGCTTATACAGGTGTTCGCGTAACTGAACCAAATATTTTTTAAAGTAATTAACTTTAACTGAATGAAACCAACGACACGCATGGTTTGAAGCCATGTGGTGTTTTTAGGGTATTTTATATCGCAGTTAATTGGCTAATTAACTAAGATCAATTACGCAAAATTTTCAATATTAACTTTAAGGCGAAGTGCGTTTTGGCTCGTTGTATAGGGCATTCCAAAACGACCGATCCATCTTTTTTGGCATCGTACTAGATGTGCGTGGCGTTTTTATTCGGCGTTTAAAGAAAGCCCGCGAAATATGACCACGTTACTGCGTTCTTGAGCTACCGTACTGCAGCTCTCTCAAACCTGCTTTGAGAAACAAAAGGCGCGTGGACCGCGGCAAAATGGGCGGCCGCGGCTCTAGGCATCGGCTTCCGAGTGCGTCAGCATTTTTGACGGCTTCACACTGTAAGGAAACGCCATCGTCCCTGAGAAGCGGCAGGCTGACGGTCCGCACGCCGGTTGTTTCGCTCGAAGCACATTGAGAGCGCTGCAGTTCGGCAGCGCATGCGCGCAGTCACGTGGTTTTATTTCATATTTCGCGGACTTTTTTTTAAAGCCGGAAAAACACCACGCATCATGTAAGTAGCCATTCAAAATTCGATGGGTCGTTCTGGAATGCCATCTGCCATCTGGAATGCCACAAAACGCACATGGCCCTAAAGGGAATAATAAAATTTTGCGTAATTGACCTTACTTAACCAACCATTTAAGCGCAAAAAAAAGCACCATAACAAGCGCCACATGACGGTAAACCATATGCCGTTGGTTTCGTTCAGTTGTGGTTAACAACTTCTTTTTTTAAATAGTTGGCTAGTTACGTGAAACACTCTGTATACTTCACTGCGATTGTTTGCTACGGAACCGCCTTGCTATTCTGCTCAGATATATTCGTTTTCCTTTTTTAGGTCGCTGTAAAGCTTTTTTTTTTTTGCTGCTACAAATCACCAGGTAATCTGCGCAATAAGTGTCAGTAGTGTGAATAGCAGAGGCACCCTGCAACGCTTTGTGTCGTAAAAGATTGCACGTTAATAATAATATCTGGGGTTTAACGTCCCAAAACCACGATATGATTATGAGAGACGCCGTAGTGGAGGGCTCCGGAAATTTCGACACCTGGGGTTCTTTAACGTGCACCTAAATCTAAGTACAAGGGCCTCAGACATCTTCGCCTCCATCGAAGATGCAGCCGCCGCGGCCGGGATTCGATCCCGCGACCTTCGGGTCAGCAGTCGAGCGCCATAACCACTAGACCACCGTGGCGGGGCAAAAAAAAAAAAAAAAGATTGCACGTTAGTGAATATATGCTAACTAAAGCTATAAGCCAGCAGATAATTAGAATATGAAAAGTCGTTGCAGTTTTATGTCGTCTATGTACACACCATGTGTCGAAAAAAAATACGGCAGATCCCACGCACTGTGGGAATCGATGTAATGCGAAGCAGCCGGCGGAGAGCTACTATATCGCCTTGTTTGTCTTTAAGAAGTGAAGTCACTCATGCCATGGCATCTAGTTCACTATATATCGCATGTTTGACATGCATGCATGCATATACAATCCGGAATATGCCATGCTAATGAAACGTATATTCTGGAATATACAATGCATACATAACCTGTCATTTATGTTCATGACGCACTAGTGTCATACCATACCAGTTTTGGTATATGTCCAGTTAACAAAACGGCCGGAAGCACACTATGACAGTGTCATGTAAATAATGTCGTACATGGCATGCGTGTCATGATAATCATGTCACCGCCTCTCATTTATGTTGGCCATACGGTCCCTTCGCGCCATACCAATTTTGGTGTATATCAAGCGAGCGAAATGGCCCCCGAGGGCACCATGAGCGTAGCATGTAAATCATGTCGTACATGACTTGCATTTATGATTTTCAAGTTTCCACCTGTCATTTGCGTTCATCATGCAGTCGCGTTGCGCAAGACCAATTTTGATGCATATCACGCGAGCGAAACGGCAGCGATCGGAGAATGAGCGTAGCATGTAAGTCATGGCGTACATGACTTGCATGTCACGATGTTCACGTTACCACCTCTGATTAACGTTCATCATACAGTTATCATCACGCAATACCAATTTTGGCGTATATCAAGCGAGCGAAATGGCCGCGAGGGCACCATGAGCGTGGCATGTAAATCATGTCGTACATGACTTGCATGTCATGATTTTCATGTTACGATGTGTCAGTTAAGTTCGTCATACAGAAATGTCTCATCATACCAGTTTTGGTAGGTGTCTATTCATTTAAACGGCCACGAGCGCCCCGACACCATATAATGTAAATCATGCTGTACATGGCATGGTTGTCATGATTTGCACATTAGGACCTGTCAGTTGTGTTCGTCATACACTAATGTCACACCATACCAATTTGGTATGTATCAAATTAACGAAACGGCCAGGAGAGCTCAAAGTCGTAGGCAGATAGATAGATAGATAGATAGATAGATAGATAGATAGATAGATAGATAGATAGATAGATAGATAGATAGATAGATAGATAGATAGATAGATAGATAGATAGATAGATAGATAGATAGATAGATAGATAGATAGATAGATACGCTCAAAGTCGCAGAAGTTCTCCAAGAAATGCTTCGCATTTAAAAAAATGGCTAGCAGCGTTGTTGCTGCTGTACGGCTGACGCGTGATCCGGTATTGAGAAAACGGCAATTCGTTTACGGGCAAGGTAAGATTGCACAACGGTATTTGCACCATCCTGCGAAGGCTTCCTATAGAAGTTCTTGTCAGTAGATGGCAATCCGCTAGCTGGTCAGCAAGTAGAGCAGCGACACCCATCAATTAAAAAGTGACACTCAAAAGCCACTGACACCGCAGCGTATAAAGATCTGTCATGTGGGTATCCAAAGCAATCCTAATAAGTGTTTTGGAATGAAACTAATGCACTTTCAGCAAGAAAGACAGAACTTCGGGATACTAAAAGGTATATCATTAAAATTAAACACAGTTGTTCGCAGTTACGAAATCTTCAAGCAAACATACAATCGCGAAGCATCTCAAACGCTGCGGCGTGGTCTGCGTCAAGCGTTGCTAACCGTCCTTGCGAATACATCAAAATAAAACAAGAAGCGGGCGTGGCAATATAGTCCACTGCTGTCAGCATGGTTACTAAGTTGCAATGCGGTTACTAACAACATAGGAAAAAACCAACAGTTTGCGATGGTGCTGTTCACTAGCTAACGAGGTGGTGGATTTCACTAACCTGCATTTAATTACCTTCCCTTACTACGAGGTTAGTTCTTTTTGTGACATGTAAACGGTTATTATTTAGTTGGTGAATATTCTGACTTTTTTTTTTTAAGAGCGAGTGCCGCGCAGTATTAGGCTTTGACTTGGGACGTCATTCGTGGCAGTAGCATAATAGTGTACAGTTCGAAAGCGTGACCCCTGCAGTAGAGATGCTCGTGTACTCTACGGTGTCAGTGCGCGTTAATATAATCGATACAGTTGACAAACAAAAAGGAGAGAAACGTGGCTCTCACCTTTGAGTCGTCTTAGGCATAAGGGACGGTGGGAATGTTGCACTCTGGGAGAACTTTTTTATTTGCGGTAATGCTAGGTCGATGGTCATCAGGGATAAATCGCGAAGCCATGAAAGTGCTCCAATGCTTTTTTGAAGACAGTAAAAATTTGTGATGAGTACAAAGTGAACTACTTCGAAATCATCATCATAATAATAATTGTTTTGTACTCTCTAAAGTAATTGTTCTTTATGTTCTTGAAACTTTATGGCAGCTGCACTGGCTTAGCTAGGGCGGGGGGTTGGGGAGTTCAAAGTTCCTCCCCCATCGAAATTTTTCAATTTTACATGTGTATATACGCACACATGCAAACACATGAACGATCATGCATGAAGGGTGGTGAACCCAATCTTCATGCACGTTCGAGTATGCATGTAGCTCTTAGTCATGTAAATCACATTCACGTCTGGTTATGTTGTCTAAACATTGAGCCAATTGTTGAACACATATATGTTCCTGATGTCATCGCCTGGGCTATAAGGCTGTCAGGTGTCACCCTTTTAGTTTTCTGATAGACGTGTGACTTACATGTGATAACTGTCATTTATGCTTAGGTATATACGTATATTGCACTGTTAATTATAACACTGAGCATTGTGTCATGTTCGTGGCATTTTTCAGTTACAGGGGCAGGCGCCTTGCCAGACTTTTTTTCCCTTTCTCCGGTCCCCTAGGCAACTTGTAATTTGTTTTTGCATGAATTCAACTTCAACTTCAAAGTGTGCACCGAGCTTGTGTGTGGGCAGTGTTAAAACTACAACTTTCGAACTCACCAAATGCAGAACTAATAGATATCAGGGTTCTCCCCACGATGGGCGGCGGCTGAAATGCCACACCCCCCCCCTCCGCTTTACCGCCCACTACTCTGTTTTACCGCCTACAGCTTTTGAGACCGCATGCTCACTCCGATAGACCCATTTGAAATGCACGCCTGAAGAACCAATAAAGAACAACTGCGCGCGCGCAACGCCAGAGAACCGTGCCTCCCGCCACCCCTCGTTACGCAAAAAGCACACTGAACAGGTGGCCCTATGGTTTCAAGGATCAGCAACGCCAGTGCCAGCGCTGGAACACAAGCGCCCTTGCTTCCGTTTTCTATGTGCGTCACAGATGCCAAAAAAGAATTGTGTATGTGTGTCGAAAACAGGGTGTTTGAGAACTTGCCCCTTCGCTCTGGAAATGTCCACCCCTAAATAACATTTAAAAAGAACTCTGAAATAATATTAATATATATATTATATATATATATATATATATATATATATATATATATATATATATATATATATATATATATATATATATATATATATATATATATATATAGCAGAAAAGAAAGAAAATTCGACTTTCGTTGATTTGGCACTGTCTAAATATACAGTGCCAAACGAAAGAGTCTTATTTTCTTTCTTCTGGCATATTCGATTGGGGTCCGCGTGATTCTTTTCCCACTACTATATATCAGCACATGGACAGCATTCTTACATTCAGCTGTGTGCGAATATGCGTTATACTTTTTCATCTCGGAACACTCACGTGCGATATGTATTCACCGCAACATCAAAGCTACGTCCTCATTTAGGTCAAAATGCCAGGGTTACCCGAAAGGCGTCGCAGTACTGAGCACGAGTTCGCGCGAGTTCGTCGCCTCACTAAAAGGACCTCCTTTTTTCGAAATACTTTCTCAAGAGAAAGCAGTACAAGTCCATGAACAGGTTTTACGTTTCGATATATTTCTGTCTCAGATCCAATTCAGGCCAGAAACCGTTTCAAAAGTTCGAGTTAATCTTTCCATTCATTGCTTTCTCTAACTCATACTTGGTCCTATAATTACGTGCATATCTGTAAGAATGCAATCAGCGCTTGTAAATGCATGGTTGAGCGAAGCGTGAAGTTTTCTATTTATTTATGTAGCTATTTTAATCATTTTTACTATTTCTTGTAGTGGGAAAGAGCACGACAGACAAGGACCGTGATACACACAACACGAGCGCTGAGAATGCAGCGCACGTGTTGTACACAATAACAACCGTTGGGCAAATAAAGTTTATTCAACTCAACTCAACATATTCTAGTCTGCTTTTATTGCGCTGTTTTTTCCTACAAGATGCAACACTAACAATCCCATTGTCACATCGATTTCCAGTGAATTATGAAACTGAATCATAGCGGTACCCGCATTAAAAAAACATCGATTTCTTACAATAAACGTAATACCAGCCACTGCTTTGCTTTTGTTTAACTTTTTGCATAAAACACGAGAAAGTGGTGTGAGAAACCATTTTTTTAATGATATGAAGAGGCTCGTTTTATTGCTGCATTCAACTCTGAAATTTCTAATAAGGAGAGCGTCAATCTGTCTCATAAGTATTGTTTTCACTGCACCCACAAAAATAAACGAAAAGAACCCGATGCAAAATATTGGTAATGCTAAATTTACGTAAAAGTGTAAGCATTTAAGCGCAATGGACATACTCGAGCGCCTACAGCCCGAATTGTGCCCACTGGGGTATATACAAGTGATTCTTATTGTGATAGTCGGGATGAGTGATATTAACCGACGATAATCGTGCCTTTCTCTATCTATCTATATCTATCTATCTATCTATCTATCTATCTATCTATCTATCTATCTATCTATCTATCTATCTATCTATCTATCTATCTATCATCTATCTATCGTCCGTCCCCTCGTCCGCACTGTCGTGTAGAGAGACAAATTCTCCACTTGTTGATCTCCCTGTTTCCCCCCATTCCCGCTCTATCTCTCTTCCCTCTGCATATGCATAGCTTATTCATTTGGTGGTTATATCATGCTACTAAATTGAAAGCGGATGCTAATATACCGGGTGTTTCAAGAAGTGTGTCCAAAATTCTAAAAAATCAGGGAAATGCGATATCTGTTTGATGCCTTCACAGTTACTTCTTCTGTATAGCCGCAAGCATCTTAAGATGGTTAAAGACATCATTTGGGACAGTAATTAGGAAAGTTCAATTAACTAACTTTTTAATTAATGGAGTTAGGTGGTTATGTAAAATAGGAGAATTGAAGTTCTTCGTGCGAAGAATCCGTGCAGCTTCATGCAGCTTTGAGATATAGAAGAAGCGGCCTCTAGCAATTAGTGCGGCGCAATGAAATTCAACCGCGTTCAACGGTTAAACCGAAACCGAAGCACCGTCGAGCGCAACAATGGACGACCAGAATGACATCACTGTTCAAGAACATGATTACAGAGGTGTAGTTCTTCCGCATTTGTTAACGTATGTGCGTCCTGTACTATAATTGCAAGTGCAGCCCGCGCACCCACACAACGAAGTCGGTTGATCGTTGATATAGCAACGCTAACTTATTCTGGACGCCTCAAAAGGCTATGGCAGTTGCGCTCTTCCGCGTTTCGGTTTCGGTTTCGCTGCTAAACTTGGGCGAGCTTCATTACTTCGCAATTATTACTAGAGGCCTTTTTTTTTTTTTTTCAAAATCTCAAGGCTGCAGTGGGTTCTTCGCATAAAGGACTTTAATTCTCCCATTTGACTTAACAGCCTACTCCACTGACTTTTTTTTATGGGAACATGCTGCAGGCTCAACGGCCCTTGCAGCAGTGGTTACAGAGATAAAGTGGTAAGGGGGAAGGAAGGCAATCATGAACAGAAATGACTGGTTTGCACTTTACTAACAAAGGATTGTACAGTATTACAATTCACAGCACTATCCGGTAACTCGTTTCAGTGAGAAATGGCTGAGCAAAGAGTGAATATTGTGTATGTTGACGCGGCTTGAAGGTTGTCTAATTGTTTTACTGTGGTTTGTTCTTGATGAGTGTAGGAAAGGATGAAGTAAATAACGTGACTTTCGAATTCTGAAATGATCGTGGTACAGAAGATAAACGAATTTAAGCTTCGAAACCGGGGCGTAGCCAAGGGGGGGGTGGGGGGTTTCAACCCCCCCCCCCGAAATTTTTCAGTTTTGCTTGCGTATATACACGCACACATACAAACGCACGCACGAACATACATAAAGTATGGTTGAACCCCCCCCCCCCCCCCGAAGAAAATTTCTGGCTACGCCCCTGCTTCGAAACTATTCTTCGTTGTGAAGGTAGTTCTAGGCAGGGCTGGGCAGTATCGCGATACAAGAGTATCGCGATAGTATTTCAGAGATACTTTTGAGTATCTGTTTTCTGTATCGAGATACATTTGAAAAATGTATTTGTATCTCAGTAGTGAAATACATTTACGATGTATCGCCTGTATCGCGATACTATGCAGGACACGGGTATCTCGTTACATTGTTTTTTTGTGTCGGAAATGAGTTGAGGCGTGTTTCCAATGGGGAATGACGTTTTTTTTTCTTTTTTGTGCCAAGACAAGCAAAGGCGCGCCGCCGGTGGCCGACAGATAGGGCGGCGATCGTTTCCCCTCAAGCATAGAATGGTCCATGTGGTAAAGCGCGCGACGCCGCGGACAGCTGAATCGCGGGGGCAGTGTTGTCGGCCTCTGCCGACGAAAGTCGCTGTCTCTCAAGGTCAGTACAGCACGCCTAATTTTTTTCGGGTGGCAAGCCATTACTTCGCGAACCCCCCGCGCGGATACCGCCTTGGAACGGGCTTTGCAATGCTTCGCGTCCGTTCAGTTTCCAAAGCGGCGGCACTTCCAAAAGCAGTTCCCGTAGTCGCGGCGGAAGTGACTAGAAGATGGCTATTTGACGCGCTTTCAGCCACCTCTCCAATGTCAGGGTGCGTTCCTAATTGATTACATGCGTGAAACGGTCTTTTGTGGTAGCAGGCTCCCCCACCGCCGGAGCCGACTTCGCCTGTTGCGGCTTTTTGAAATGGGTGCTGGTAGCGTCGGTGGCAGTGAAGCTTCATTGAAGCCGACAGGGTCAGACGGCTGAGGATTCCGAAGATGGGAACCGACTTCGGATTCTGAACAGTCAGAACAACCCAAGTGAGGGCGGAAGTGTTTCGGTATCTAGATGACCCGAGAAGAGATATGACCACGCTGCAGGGCAATCCGGCGTTGAAGGCGGTATTTATTCACTATAACACGAATTTGTGCTCGCCTTCAGCGGTAGACAAACTTTCTTTCTTTCGTGAGTCTTTTGCTGAGGCTGAACCGACGATGTTAGAAGACAGCCCATTTGAGAAGCCTACACAGCAACCTTCTCAGCAAAGCAGATCTTCAAAATAAATGTGCTTTTTCTCAATTGACTGGTGTTCATTAGTGATTCGAGTGATTTGCTTAAAGGTGCTATTTCTAGCATAGCTTAGTTTGTTCGCCAAGTATGTCGATTTCGGTGTCCAATCCTTGTTACTGTTGCTGTGAAATAGTGTATTTTTATTGGAATTGATACTTGTATTTATGTCATTATTACTAATTATGTACTTTGTCACCCCCCCCTGCAATGTCCTAATGGCGCTGAAGGTACTGTAAAAATAAATAATGAACTAAACGTTTCGATGCGCTGTAACTTTAATTACAACATTATGCTGCACTAATAGGTGTCTTTGCGTAGTATGAGCATCCTTGAAATAAAAAAAGTATTCCAGTATCTGTATCGCTGTAACTGTATTCCGGAATACTTTTTTCGTCTCATTGCAAAAGTATCTCCGAAATATCCCGTTACGTTAAAGGCAAATGTATCTCAGTATGTATTTTAGGCTTCCAATTCATGTATTTCGATATCTGTATTCCGGAATACTTTTCTGAGTATCTCTGCCCAGCCCTGGTTCTAGGTTTGCTTCTGCTATAGTTCAGAGACGCTGCATTGTCTAGAATAAACAGGGAAAATGAATCTAGCCGCTAGATTTTGTATGCGTTCACTTTGTTCAGACACTTCTTTTTCGTAGGGGCTCCATATTATGGCGGCCTATTTCTAATGATGGTCCAACAATGTTTTATAGGCGTTTAATTTCACATGTGGTGGAGTGTTGCGTAACTTCCTTCGTAAGAAAGATAGTTTGCGTTCGGCGGTCTAACAGATGGACGAAATGTGAGGTTCCGAGTTAAGATTCGACGTGAGGGTAAGGCCAAAATATTTTACCTGATGACATTTTTCAAGGGCAATGTTACCAAGAGTATAACTGAAATCGATTGGACTTTTCTCGTTGGTAAATTTGGTTTTTGCCGCATTGAGTCTCATGCCCCATGTATCACACCATGAACAGATAGATTGTAGGGAATTATTCAGTTGGATTTGATCACTTAGATTACGGGCTAATGTGTATACTGCACAGTCATCGGCGAAAAGCCGCATTTGGACCGTTCCATGAAGGTTGAACTGGATATCATTGATATACATGAGAAAAAATGGGAGCAGAACGCACCCTTGCGGAACCCCTGAGTAAACCTCAAGTTGCTATGAAACATGTTTTCCTATGGTCACGATTTGCGTTCGATTTGTTAAAAGACTGGAGATGCAAGAATTTTATTGCGGTCAATACTAAATGCTTATAATTTTGTAAGGAAATCTTGATGCGAAACAACGTCAAACGCCTTGGAAAATCTAGCTTTAATTCCTCCAATTTAGCTTTCATTCCACCTAAACGAATGAAACTATGAGCAACTGAACGTTTTGTAGGAATTCACGAAGTCCGTATACATTGCAGGTATTTTTCACTGAGTGTAATAGCTTACTCTCTCGGGAACCACAAAGATATATTACTTTAACATAGTGACACAAATGGCATAGCGGCTTTGTACAGTCATCGTAGCCAGGAATTTGGGACATTGCTTTTAGTTCGCCTTTCTTCACACCACGTGGCGTACAGACCTTCAACTTTCAAAATTGGCGCGATGACGCATGCCGCGCGGCCGACAAAACGACAGTACGTATAAAAGAAACAGCACGATATCGACTATCGCCACCGAGCGAGCCGCAATCGCAGACTGATAAGCGCAACGCGTACGACGAGCGGTCGGCTGGCTGCCCGATTGTGAATCAGCAATTCATTCTTTGTATTTCTTTCTTTCTGCCTCATTCTTTTTAATAATAATATCTGGGGTTTAACGTCCCAAAACCACGATATGATTATGAGAGACGCCGTAGTGGAGGGCTCCGGAAATTTCGACCACCTGGGTTCTTTAACGTGCACCTAAATCTAAGTACACGGGCCTCAGACATTTTCGCCTCCATCGAAAATGCAGCCGCCGCGGCCGGATTCGATCCCGCGACCTTCGGGTCAGCAGTCGAGCGCCATAACCACTAGACCACCGTGGCGGGGCTGCCTCATTCTTTTTCTCTCTCTGTACTAGTTGTCTCGGCCATCAGTTATTGCATCCCTGGAAGGACAAATCGGCGCACGTCTTTGGTAGTGAAGCAGAAGAGGAAGAAGAGTAAGGCAGTGACGTAGAGGACGAAGATGGCACGTGCTGGTTCACGATGATGATAATTTTCTATCTACGACACACGGTCAGCCTCGGCCTTAACAGCTCTGCTGTAAAAGGAGAAGAAGATGTCTTTCGCCTTCAGTCGACTAAGGCGGATTCATAAGGAACCCTGTGAGTTTTCAGCACTAAAAAGAGCCGAACCAAATGACATGACAGGTTGGACCTCGAAACGCGAGAGTATATGCCCAGATACGAGAGACGCGCAGGAAATTTCGCCCATGAATCATGCACTGTAACTTCTTACATCGCAATCCTTGCTTTAAGCATTTTACTCTATTACACACTCTAAGAACACTCTAAGAAAAAAAAGATTCCTTTGACTCTCTTATGTGAGTTCTGACTTGCCACGTATACGACTCTATTTAAAGAGACCCGTTAACTCTCTCTGGAGATCATTACCCTCTCGTCAGAGAGTCGTGGCATTCACAAGATAGTTAACGTGTCTCTTTCAAGAGAGTCGTATACATGGCAAGACAGGACCCACCGTAAAGAGTAACACAAACTCTTTTTTTTTCTTAGGGTGCACTGTACAGAGCCCAACAAGCTTGCCTAGAAAGCTGTAGCGGCTCATTCCCGAGTGCATAAGCGGCGTCTACCGAGAACGCGTGGTTTGAGGTAGCCCACATTTTCGCATGCGCTGCCACCAATGATGCATGATTTCATGTGGGCTCTCTTAAACCAGGCGTAGTCGGTAAACGTCGTTAGTACCGTCCGGAACGCTCCGCTTGAGGTTCTAGACGAGAGCGTTGAGCTCTGTGCATTCCGAAATAAGTGGCGGTATTTTGCCCTCGATATCACGAAGACGATGACAGTGGTATGGCTGACCAGAACGTCCATTTTATTCCTGCGTCTGTCACTTGGAAAACAGGCGTGGTCGCATGTACTCTCGCACACTCATCTCATGCAGCGTTACACACGCGCCGATTATTTCCAAGGACTAGTTGGTGCTAGCACTATAAAAGTATAGTACTTGCGGGTTTGTGGCATAGGCTGATGAAGAGCATTGGCTACAGTGTTGGATGGCCGATGTTCAACTCCTCCATGGGGCATTTAATCAAATGTTTGAAAGGCGTTAGCTATTCGGTAACACGGCAGTTCTCACCAGCATGGTTGAGAAAGTCCAGGAGGATTCGCTGAGAAAGCTTCGCTTGAAAAAGCCAGCTGCACTAAAAAATAGGTTAAAAAACAGAAACAAATCGTCAATACGTTGGCTGATCTGACGGAAATGGGTTAATCCTTTCCTGAAAGCCTTAGGTAACCAACAACCATAACGCCAGTCAAGCCCTTTTAAATTTCACTCAAAAACATTCGCCCTCACACGACATGTCTGAACCTGTCAAACGCCAAATGTAATCTGCCAACTACAGCGCAGCGCGCAACAGCGTCATTCGCTCCTCTCCGGCCCTGGCGATCTGCGAGCCGTGAGCGCCGAATTCGCTATACATCAAGGTCTACACGTATCGCTACTGGCTCCTAAGGTATGACGTCACGTAACCCTTTCCCTCCTGTACAACTCTCTTACCATCTCTTCCCCTTTCGTTATTTGTTGTGAAGTAACTCAGTTCTCTCCACTTCTGCACTCTTCCGTCGTCTCCGGCACCGAGTAACCGAAGGACACCGCAAGTTCTTATTCGGCTGAGTGTTCTAATGCTTATGCATTGAAAGGACATGATGGCGGTGCTAACGGGCGAGAGTAGACTGTTAATACGCCTATAGAAATACGCGTATCGTAACGAGCGTAGCATTCTGCGAGCTATAGCCCCCTGTGTGGGCACATATCAAGCCACACTGAGATTTTTGTATTGGTTTCGTATGTTGACGCAGTAATTAATACTGACCGCTCTTTTTTGTAGCCAATACAATACAGCCACGCGTGTTTCAGGTACGTAAGCCATAATTTTGTGCTAAATACAAAGCCATCTTGTTTGCGGCCTACGTAAAAGCAAAATATCTGTGTGGCGCCCCGCATTTTCTGAAAAGTGCATTCCAATCTCATATATTAAAAAAATTAGTGCTCGTTGACTTGTTACTAACATTTCATTGGCGGTATTCGAAAACAGCCTAGCCGTAAAAGCATACATATAGCAATATATTTATAACTATTGTGAACATCGACAGCTTACTGTACTAAAAAAAAATGGAAGAAAATGCAATGCCTTTATCTTCCTAATGGAAGAATATTTATTTTTTTAATAATTTATCCGCGATTGTGCGCGAGCGTGTGCGCGCGAGTGTTGTTGTTTTGCGCATTTATGGTAGCACAAATTTTATAGCTCATTTCTTAATTTGACACTGTTTACTGACAAAATATGGTACCGCCTTTCATTCCAGCCCAACGCAGTTACAGCTCGTTTGCTTTACGACTTCAAACATGTCAGCGTACGTTCTATATTTGGTGAGTAGTAGAGCATCGCGTTGTTATGGAACGGCATGCGGGATATCTAAAAAGAAAAAGATCAAATGAACGGACCTAAACGTTAAATTTTGTGCATATTTAGCTATACAAGAAGCTTTCCCGCAACACTATTACACGTAAAGACATTATCTACAATATCTACTCGGTGAGAAAACCCGCGATTGCATGCACATGCTCTATAAACTTTATTTGCCCAATTTTTTATAGCTTTAGTTTGGTGCACGATCATGCAAGAAGTGCATCAAGTCTCTTATTGCGCTGTCACGTCTAATTTAGTCACATCGAGCTTTCTAATTCTAGGAAACCCGCTTGTGTACACCGGCCCCTTCGCAATATTCATCCTCTTCGATAAACATTCTCCTTTACATAGCTTCCTGAATATCCATAATGTTTGATCAGCTCACTTGCATATCTTCAGAGCACTTCGTACCCCCCCCCCCCCCAAAAAAAAAAACGATATTGGATGTGCAAACACGACCACGTGTTCGGCAATCGCTCGTTTTTCTATCCCTCGTACTTTTCACGATGCCGTTTCTTGTCTAGTGCATTTTTATGAGACCTGTTTTTTCAGACTGCACATAACGCAAGTATACAGGGGGACCCAGCTAACTTTAGCCAGAGTTTGAAATTTCACTCCCAGACTCGTTTCTTCAGATGGCGGTTGATTAATTTTGCCTAATTAAGCTATCCAGCACAACCCAAAAATAGCGACTTACACCATGCAATATTCAGCAACACGCATTTGGTCGCGTCGTCTTAGAGCGCGTCGCCATTTTTTAAAAGTCTGGCTGAAGCCAGCTAGAGCGCCCTGTATATCCTTTCGTGCCTTTTATATCGTGAATGCGGGTGAAATTTATGCTGGACGGAGCAAGACATGGTGACGTTCGTTGCGTTTAGCCATTCCGGAGCCCCCACACGGAAGCTTTGCTTCCGGTGATCCCATACCCAAATTCGTCGAAAGACACAAAATGTTTTTTATCGACATTCCTTGAACCAATTAGGTTATTTTTAAATTAAGTTTGACTCTACGAAATGCTGCAAGCGCATTTCTAATTTCTACAATGAACTTAAATTTGAGAAAATTTGCAGCGTAACAGCAATTGATAGATGAAATTAACAACACTATATATAGCTCACATAGTAAGAAATCTTGTCACGGTTTTGTGAACTGCGTCTGCTGGGGCACGAAAACGGACAGATATTATTTATTTATTCGCCCAATGAAATACATATCAGCAATAAACTGGTCTATGCACTTGCTAACCTCCCCGCGTTTCCATCTGCGTTTCTCTTAATAGATATGCGCAGTAATTCTGAAAAACTTACGCAGGCGATTTAAGGTTACAGTCGAACCCGACTATATCGAACTCGGGGTAAATCGAATTATCCTTTATATTGAACTACTTTCGATCACGGCAATGCTTTAACGTCAATAAACGCGCGAACAAAACGGGAACAAAAACGCTGCGTGAACAAGAACGCCACTGTACAGGAAAATCTACGGCTACATTGAAAAAAGCAGCCGGAACACTTGGTATATCACCCGCCACGGTGTTCTAGTGGTTATGGTGCTCGACTGCTGACCCAAGGGTCGCGGGATTGAATCTCGGCTGCGGCGGCCACATTTTCCATGGAGGCGATATGCTTGAGGCCCGTGTACTTAGATTTAGGTTCACGTTAAAGAACTCCAGATGGTCGAAATTTCGGAAGCCCTCCACTACGGTGTCGCTCATCATCGTATCGTGGTTTGGAATGTTAAACCTCAACAATTATTATACTACACTTGATATATCCATCGGGTATATCGGGCGGCGATATACCCGATGGATATATCGACCATCGGGCAGCGCGACCATCGGGCAGCGCGAAACGCCCGAAGAATATGGCTTTCCCTCACAAACTTTTGGCTTTTCCCGCATGCATTTGGGAGACCGAGCGGCGTGATTAGGAGGACGCGGCGCAGAATGAGTAGAAACTACCGCTTGCTATCACATGCTTTCCCCCATGACTCCTTGTCGTTGCGTCGCCGGCCCGTCGTGCGGGGTCGCCGTTCGCTTCTCCGTTGGTTTTGTTAACGCGATGGATGCCGCAAAAGAGAAGAACCTGCTGTTCACCGCAAAGTTCGCGATAATTAATGCAGTCGAACTTGGGGCGAAAGAAGCCTTACGTCACCGTTGCGTACAGCATAACAAGAAGCACGCTGAGTACGATATTGAAAAACAAGGCCGACAGGGGCAAGACAGACTAGACGCTTCCGGCGCCCGACTAGTACGCACAGCTGCGCATGAAAATTTTGAGGCAATATTTACATTCATACCATATTTTCTCGCATGCTAGCAGCCCCTGCATATAACCCCGCACCCCATCGACAAATTGCAGAAAAGTGCAAATTAAAAAAAAAGAACCGCGTATTGCCATGGCGTCTCCTTTACTATATCATAAAGCAGTGCTGTGAAGCCAACTTCCGCAACGAAATTCGCATCGCTAATAAAATAAATTCATTAAAAGTTGTATGTCGAATTATTCGATATATCGAACTAACTCCCGCTTTTTTGTGAGTTCATAAATGCGGGTACTACTGTATACGTAAATAAACGCGTAACGCCTCATGCACTTTCTTCGCGATTTATATGATACATCTCCCACCGGGGTGGCGTCACGATGCTGAGCACAAAGTAGCGGGTTCGAATCAAGGTCTCTGCGACCATGAATCTATGAAGGCAAAATTCAAAAATATTGCGTGTTCACATTTAGTAGAGTGTTGAAAAACGCTGTGTGAACAAAAAATCAATCCGAAGCCCTCGACTACGGCGTGTTTTATAAGTGTCAGGGCTGGATGACGCCATAATGATATCATCCATGACTGATGTCATCAATTGCCTTTTACGTTCTCAGTCATGGATCGACTGAGAACGTTAAAATAATTCAATGAGTGTCTCGCAAGAGCATCGCTTTCGCCTGTGCACTGTTTAGCGTTAGCTAAAGGGTCGATCACTTTGATTTACCGACTTTTTTTAACTAAATCTATTGAAGGGGAGGTTGGTGCCTATGCGTGGCTACTGCTCTTGTCTTACATCAGGGATCTCAAACACGCGGCCCGCAGGCTGCATGCGGCCCACGAACCTCGCGTTAGCGGCCCGGCCCGCACATGTCTTCGTCCCATATTTTGTCTTTATTTTCTTAATAAGTATGTTCATGGGCTACATAGACATGAATGGTCTTAAGCATTCTTCTCGTGAGGCACCCCATCTGGTCAGCATGTGAAGCCAACTTGCGCATGTGTTGAAACATCACCGTGGAACAAAAACTGTATATTAATAATGGGCGTCCAGATTTCAGACATTCTAGTAATTAGTATAGATGTTTCTCGAATCCTCGCTCAGAATACCGATCAGAAATAACCAATAGCTCAGATATCGGAAAGGCCTTCGGTCAAATGGCAACGTTAGCTGACATCTTGATCAAGCCTCCACTCCTCCCGCAACCTTCTTCACTTCCCCGGCCCTTGCGGGACTGCATTTAGTGGATGTGGCCCGTTGGCTGAGGTGAGCTTGAGACCCCTGTCTTACATGATTGTTTGAGCCGTAAGTTGTCAACAATCACAAAAAACTAGACAAATAAACACATATGGGCTAAAATTCGCATACTGTCTCACTTCTGCGATATAGATGTTCAGGCAACGGAGAGTTCACAGAGCATGCGATTTACTGACTTCTAGAACAATTTTAACAATAAGTTTTGCCCCCAACACCAAAAAAAAAAAACTTCAAAATCACTTTACATTATCGTTTGCCTAAACGTTCAGAAAGGTTGCTGCTCGCGCGAGTTTGGTCATCCAAAATCGTCTACCTGTCTCTACGTGTGTCGTGTTTTTCTTATCTGTGCTGCGCTAACACTACTACGATTATGCCTAGAAGTTATCACGGCACACAGAAAAAAAGGACCTCACTACATAGGCCAACACGTACTACGAAAACGAGGTATAGTCGCACTCAGTGTTTTCTAGTATCGTCGTGGTAAAAGTTGAGTCAGTCATTATAACCAGACTTTATCTGAGTGATTCAGCAAGGTTTGAGATTTCTTCTTCCGCTTTTTTCTGACCCGACATCGTGTTTTTCTTTGAGAGCTTCCTTTATTTATGGGCACCAGTCTTTAGGTTAAAATTTGTTTCACGAACCATTTTTTGCGCGCGTTTTAATTAATTTTTATGACCTGACTACATCGTAAGTGATGTAGTACTACAAAGTTATTTGTTATAGTTTATGCTCCCTCGGGTATTTTTATACCATTTGTAGCAGATCATTTTTGTGGCACCAGTACTGGTATGTGTTACTCAAAAGACTCCAACTCTCTATAAATAAAATATACAAGGCGTGTTCAAATGAAAAGGTACGAAACGTCGTAACAACATGACCGCTAACATAGACGCCTATGACGCTATGGGGGAACGTAGCGACACATTTAGGAATGCGATTGGAGTCTGCGCCGTGAATCGGAGCATGCGGGGGCGCCCACATGCGCAGGAGAGAGCAAAGGCTCTTATAAAGAGCGCCGTCCATTGAGGAGGCAGTGCGTGTGGGCACAGGATGGCGTTCACGTTGCCAAAATCGACGATTGAGGAGTAGCGAGGCGTTATTCGATTTCTGACAGTGGAAGGTGTTAAACCGGCCACCATTCATCGCCTGCGATTTCCATGTGTTTGGCCCCTGAAAAAACATCTGAAAGGGAAGCGCTTCAATTCGGACGAGCGAACTCAATAGACAGTTATAGTTTAGCGTTAGTGTGATAGCGGGGGTTAAGAGAATAGCGTTACCGTGCCGCAAACGTTGGTTGCGGAAAGCGTGTTTTAGTTAGCGGGATAGCGTTTACGTCGGTTTACGTGCCCAAGCCGGGACGGTGGCGCCACCTAGCGAAGGGTGAATGCGTTAAAAAAAGTGAGAAGAACCAAAACCGAGAATGCTCGCCTGTGTCCCGCGCACGCAGCAATATTACTCCTTTTTTTTTAGTGAAAATAAAAGTAAATAAATATGAACTAAGCACCAAAAGGACTTGTTTACACCGATCCTCTGGATAGGCCTAGGGACGTTCGAAATGGGAAGCGATCTCAAAAAACTACGCTAAGTTATCCGTAATACCGTGTCGTCGAAGCTACCTGAAGGCAAGCAAAGCCCTTTCGCACAGTCGTTTGCTACGAAAGGAGTGGATCCGTCCACATCAACGCTAAATTCAGTTCGAAGCGGGCGTCGAAAACCGCCGCCATGTTTACGTACACTACGTTAACCACGCAAACACGCTAACGCTAAATCTGCGTACGGTAAACGTAGCGTGCGTACGGTAAACGCTACGGGTCGTTTACGGTACTGCGCATGCGCACTTCGATCCCGCTATTCCGGTAAGCCTGCTATTCCGTTAAACCCGCTAAACTATAACTATCTAATGACGCTGTGAAGGACTGGGTTACGTGAAGCCACATGAATTCTGGGAACATGGAATCCTTTGGCTCGTTCATCAATGGGATCGTTGTGATCAGACACATAGCGTATGCTTTGAATAAAGTCTTCATTTATACCCACAGTGTGGTATCGTACCTTTTCATTTGAACACTCTTGTATATTCTTAAGTCCGGCATTATTTCAATAGTCAATAAAATACATAACTATCTTTGATTAGTACAACCGAGTTCAAACAAGTATAAGTGTGTTATAAGTCCGTATCTACCTTTCGGTGAATTTGAATTGCCAATTTGGGGGAGGTGGTCGTTTAACTATCTCTGGATAAGTTATTAAATGCGAAGCATTTCTTAGCGATCCCAGGCACTTTGATTAAAATCCCGGCAGAAATCCAACCCAAGGATTCTGCGTGGAAGTCAAGTATTCTAGCATAGAACCATGCCAGGTCTAGAAACTGCTTTGAAAAAGACCCTATCCAGGCGTAATGTCGGTGCAACGTCAATTGTGGTTGTAGTGCTGGCTATCTAATTTTATAATAAAGAACTAACACTCCGTATTTACTCCTATGGTACATGCGTCATGTCGGATTAACGTCAATTGTGGTTCCAGTGTTGGCTCCGCTTTTATAGCACTCCAATCAACATTACATTTGTATTCCTTTGATTCAGCAAGCTATATATATATTCCAGCGTTGATCGACCCCGGAGGAATATACGCTAACGAAAGTTACGTATGATGTTCACATGATTGCACCGTCGCATGTACTTCATAACACAGGCGTCCGTGCTCTATACGAGAGATGTCGATATTACGTCAAACCATAAGTTACCATTTAAACGTCAGTCTAGTCGGCCTGCCTGGTAAGCCCACGGTGTGCACACAACTCGTCAATTTACAAAAACACGTCGATCCACCTCGTAACGCTTGGCTCAAGGCAAAAAAAAAAAAAAACGCAGCATAGAACTACTGGCTGCCTGCTTCCCATGAAACCGATTCCCACAAGGCGTGCGATCTGCCGAATTTTCTTTTCTTCCATGGTTCTAGTGCCTCAGCGTACCCGATATTTTCCTTTAGCGTTGTATAGCTAAAATTGATTGATTGATTGATTGATTGATTGATTGATTGATTGATTGATTGATTGATTGATTGATTGATTGATTGATTGATTGATTGATTGATTGATTGATTGATTGATTAGCCCGTTTTATCAGTGGAGTTCACACGCTAAATTCGCGCGGTATGGGCGGAGAACGATAATATATACTTACAGGTGCACGACGCAACTTTACAGATTCCTTCTTTGGAAAATATAATTCTCTATCCTCATATCTCAGTTGCAATTCATGTCTCGTAACATGCTTTTATTGAATCAATGGGTCGTGCACTCGCGCTAGCGAACTTTATGCCAAAGTTAAGCAACGCATTTACATTCGCGAAAAGCATACACGTGATAATATATTTCCATGGTCCTCTAAGTGTCGTCACAAGGAGTGGAACGTCATTGAACCTCCCGGAAAAAATATTGCACAAAGCTTGAGATTTCCATCGGTACGCGTTCTCCCAGCGACGGAGTTCGGGGTGTCGTCAGACACGCAGGAGAGTCTTACACGCAAATGCACTAAACCGCGCAATGTGTGTTCAAAGGCGGCAACTCGCATTAGCGACAAGCAGCCTGCCACTCACTTCGGAATGAAATTATGGGCTCTAATGCCACAAATAGTGCACATAAGTGATTCGGCACGGCTAACGCTTTTCATTTGACGAGCCGCAATCTACATAGATGGTACAAAAAATAAAACACATACTGTGCAGCCCCAGGACAGTGACCGAGAAACGACCGCACCAGAAGGGGTCGCGAGCTGCGAACCCCAATAGTACACGAACAAACAAGTTTTACAGAAATGACACTCGTAGTTGCCGTCAAGACTAATGCACGAAGGTTGTTTCAGATGGAGCGATTTTATCGCGTGTGACGAAAATGCCAACCGCACTTTGCACTGACCGCAGATGTCGGTGCGATCCGTGATCGTCGATATGAAAGAAAAAAAGAAAGACAACAGCGTGGGTCGACACCCTTCCCAACTGCACCGAGAGCTTTCAGATGCGAAGCATCTTATGGCGGAGTTCAATCCGGCGGTGGTGGTGGTGGTGTGCGGCGTGACCACCTCTACTGCGCACGCGCAAACCCTCTCCAAATACCTCCTCTCGACTCCCCCTCTCCACACACCTCCCATCCCACTCCCCCTCTCCTCTCTACTCCCCTTCTCCGCTCCCACTCTCACGTGCTTCATTCTCTCCTGCGAAGAGTAGGCAGCAGCGACGCCTCCGGCGTCTTGTCGTGGTACGAGCGGCCGATGGCCGCCTCTGCTTCTGTGGCTCTAGACACGGGGCGCTCGTGCTCTCCTTCCCTCGCTGAAGAATCCCACGACGACACCAATGGCATGGACTGCAGAGAGGCAGGCGCACATGATATTGCGACATCGTGAGAGAATGCCTCGGACGCCGGCAGTTCCACGCAGCGGGAGCTCGGTGGAGACTGGAAGACAGTGCTGATGCTACGCCAGAGGAAGGCACAGGCTCGAGAACGCAAGAAAAAAAAGTTACACTATCTCCCGCTCAAGCTAGCCATCACCCCGCTGCTTCTCATCCACACATGGTTCCCTTTAGCGGGAGATGGTGTAATTTTAACAGTACATTTTTGTTTCTGATGATTCTTGGGAAATTTCTTGTCTTTCAACTAAATCAGAAAGCTTCGCGAATTCCTCCGTTTCGGTGCATACTATCAGCATCAACACGCGAATACGGTGGAGAAGAGCTTGTATAGTTGAAGCTGTATTTTGTGATTTTTGTGCTTTTCTACAGATTTTTAGGACTTCAGTGCAGTGTACGCTGCTAATGAATCTATATATCTATCTATCTATCTATCTATCTATCTATCTATCTATCTATCTATCTATCATCTATCTATCTCTATCTATCTATCTATCTATCTATCTATCTATCTATCTAGCCGCCTACGTCTGGGTGCTCTCATGATTGCCTCCATAACTTGGCGTAGACCAAAACTGGCACGGCATGGTAACAGGGTTTGACGAATATGACTGTCGGGTCATTAAATGAATAACGTAAAAATCCTGTCGCGTATATCGTCAAACCCTTCCTCCAGACACGTGTAGCACATACCCGTTACCACGGGCCGCGGTGTGCGGGTATGCGCCACAGGTATTGACATTTATATCTACCCAGGAACGGCGAGAAAAGGCATTGGTAATTTAAATGCGAGAGCGTTAAGAAAAACCGACATCGGCAGCGTTGACCCGACGAATGGAAAGAATAAACATTAGGATCCCAGCAGAAATCCAACCGAAGGATGTGCGTAGCAATCAGGTATTCTACACAGAGCCACGCCAGGTCTATAAACTGATTTGGAAAAAAAGCCTATGCGGCGTAATGTCGGCGCAACGTCGATTGTGGTTGTGGTGCTGTCTATCTAATTTAGAAGAAAGCAATAAACACTGCATATGTACTCCTACGATACAGGCGTCATATCATTAACGTCTGGGGTTCCAGTGTTGGCTCCGCTTTTATAGCAGTCTAATAAGCATTATATTTTTATTCCTATGATTCAGCAAGCTATATGAAGCACTGCTCGACCCCGGAGGAATACATTAACGAAAGTTACGTATGATATTCACATCATTGCACATAAAGTGCACTTTCGATAATACTGACGTATGTACTGTAACGTGAGCGCTGACGTTACGTCGCACCATAAGTGACCCTTTAAACGCCAGTGTCGTAGATGCCTGGTAAGCCCACGATGTGCACACCGCTACTACACTTACAGAAACACGTTGATCCACCACGTAAACGCTTGGCTCAAAACCAAATACAGCACATAAGATTCACCACCACAAGTCGTGGGATCTGCCGAATTTTTCTTTTAGGAGCTGGCTCGCCAAGCTTCTATGCTCGCGCCTTGTCCCTCGCGCCGTGGCCGCTAGTTCTCATTGCTCCCGCTAGAGGCGCAGCTGTGCTCTCCGGTGATTCAAGCGCGCTCACTATTTGGCGCGCCGCACACTCCGCTGCACACTCGGCGCGTGCTCTCGTTAGCTAGGGGACAGCTAGAGGGCCGCGCCCATATACAGTGCTTGCTCTCGGCGCGCTTCCTTTCTTCTCGCCGGGAGCTCACTAAAAACATTGGGTATATAATGTGTATATATAAACAACGTGGTCACGTCTTTATAGACGACTTTGGACGGAGGAATCATGGGGTTATCCGATCATCTCCGAGCAAGCTCCTCTAACATCATTCGCTTCATGGATATGGCGTGACTATTTTTTAGATGCAAAGCATCTCTTCCTCGGGGGTATGTCCCGCGGCGTTGGCCTGGGCGTCGCACTCACACTACGCATGCGCAACTCTCCTTCTTCCCTCTCTCCAACACCTGCGCGTTACTCTCTCCACTTCTCTCCCAGCACCTGCTTGCGCTTCTCCTGCGTTCTCCCTTCTGCTCTGCGCCGTATGCTGCGCTATCTACTCCTCTAGTTCCTCTCCTTCAAGCGGGTAGAGCGCTGCGCGCGTTGTCCAGCGCTTGCTTCGGTTGACTCCTGTGAAAATGGGGCTCGACATGCCGAAATTCTCTCCTGCGTAACGCCGCGATGAGCGCCAGCGCATGCGAATCTCTCCACCTCTCTCTGCGCTCCTACGCTGCCCACTCTTGCACGCTTGTCGACCGCGTTCCCGCTCGCCCTGTAAGAATAACGGCCAGGCTAGAGGGAAGACACGACGCGCGTAGTGTTCCTCTTTGCGTTCCACGACGCGAGGTCGGTAGCATGCCCAACGAACGCCAACAGAACGCGATCGTGCAAGTGCTCCGGCTACGCATCGCCTCATGGTCCCTTTAGCGAGAGATGGTGTAATTCTTTTTTTTTTTGCACGTTGGTTTTGAGTGTGGGACAGTACCGACATATTTCAATACCTCGCGGTTATTACACAGCATTATGAGTTGTAAATACCCCGACGTGCTCACGCGAATGCTTGACTTTCAAATTTCCGTTTTTTTTACATTATATGTAAGAGTATATAATCTTCGCTATATACAAAAACGTTGTACGTGTGCAACTTGGCCAGCCCACAACAATACACACCCGAGACGAATCCTTTCGTTTCCCATAATTAGGGTCCTGTCATACAAACGAACGTGAAATGAGCACCGGGTCCTGAAAGAGTCCCTACAGTTCACATGTTAGCAGGTGTCGTCACGAACTTGACGCGTTGCTCGCGCGTCGATGTGCCTGAGCCATTCTAGGACAATATGGGCAGAAATGTGGCCCCACTGCAGTGAAATGGCTTGTGTATTGCAAAGCTGTTACGCTACGGTGCTACAGGCCGTATCGCTATATGTCGTAAAGTAACGCTATGCCGGGTTGTGGGCAGGTTGGGACATGCGCGATATCGTTTTTGAGCGCACAGAATGTGTCGTTGGATGTCTTGACTTTCGTCATACGTTGAGGGTCATCCTATGGCACGTTCTATACAGGGTGTTTCAAGAATGTGTCCAACCTTCTCAAAAAATCAGGAAAATACGATATTTGCTCGGGGCCTTCAGAATTGCTTTTTCTGTAGCGGCAGGACCTTAAGGTAGTTAAGGACATCATTTAGGACAGTAATTAAGAAAGTTACGTTAATTAACTTTTAATTAGTGGAGGAAGGGAGATGATTTTCTAAGGGCTCGTTTATCTTTGTTAGACACAATATTAATGAGAAACAACAGACAATAACGCCAAGGAAAGTATAGGGGGTGTTATCTGTAGTATTAGAACATAAATGTGAAGAAAGTAAAGTGGACGAAAAGATGACTTGCCGCCGGCAGGGACCGAACCTGCGACCTCGAATAACGCGTCCGATGCTCTACCACTGAGCTACGGCAGCGGTCATCCTCCGTCCACTTTTGGGTATATATGTTGATTTAAACGTAGGAGTGTTAGTCAGCGCCAATCGCAGCCATGGCGGCGAGTGTAGAACACTCTTTTTTTGCTGATGGCGTCACGTAGCACGTGATCTTTTACGAGTGGCAGCTGACCAATAATCCCTCGCATACTACCTGAAGGCATTAAGTCTGCCAGGACGAGACCCTCGCTATGAATGAAGGAAGGAGATGATTTTCTAAGGGCTCGTTTATCTTTGTTAGACACAATATTAATGAGAACAAACAGACATAACGCCAAGGAAAGTATAGGGGGTGTTATCTGTAGTATTTAGAACATAAATGTGAAGAAAGTAAAGGGACGAAAAGATGACTTGCCGCCGGCAGGGACCGAACCTGCGACCTTCGAATAACGCGTCCGATGCTCTACCACTGAGCATTCGGACGCGTTATTCGAGGTCGCAGGTTCGGTCCCTGCCGGCGGCAAGTCATCTTTTCGTCCACTTTACTTTCTTCACATTTATGTTCTAAATACTACAGAAAACCCCCTATACTTTCCTTGGTGTATTGTCTGTTAGTTCTCTTTAATTAGTGGAGTTAGACGACTGTGTCAAACGGGAGCTTTGAAGTTCTTCATGCGAGGAAACCTCCGAGCTTTGAGATTTCGAAAAAGCGTCTCTAGTAATTGTTGTGGCGTAATGAAATTCAACGAAATGCAACGGCTTTCAACAGCAAAAGCCATCGAATTCGGTTGAATTTTCATTACTTCGTAATTATTTTAGAGGCCGCTTTTTCGAAATCCATGTTGGGATGGGTTTCTGGCATGAAGAACTTCAATTCCCCTATTTGACACAACCTATTTGACGCAACCACGCAAAGCATTCCAAAAGACCGAGGAGACTCAGAGAGGAGGCGGAGGCGCCGCGCCATCCCGGCTGCGTCGGCGAGCGAGCCATGGGCCTTGGCGCCGCACAACGGCGCCGTACGGCAAACGCGCGATATGTACGGCGTGTGCGGCGGCGCCTTCATCACGGAAGCCAATCGAAACGGGCTTCATGAGAGCCCGGTGACTCCTACAAAAATGCTAATTCTTTTTTCTGCTTCTACCTTCCAAAAGACGTCAAATGGATACCGAAGAGAGTCACGGTGCCGTGACCTTCTTTTGACTCTTTTTTTAGAGTGCAGGTGCTTTTTCAACCATCGCCAATCCTGTTGACAAAAAGTCACGCCATTATATGTGAACTTGGAACGCAGTTAATCATGCGATAATTTACGGGGGCAAAAACTGTGATGTTGTGAGGGCGCTTCAACGAGCTTTACGCGCACAAAAGGGAAACTGTGTCATGTAAATCATTCATAATATTATTGCTTTGAGCCATTAGTGTGAGATATTTTTGTCCTTAATCGGAAGGCGCCGGTCCTTCATGGCGTTTATAGTTTATTATTCTTTTTTTATTTTCACATCGTTCTTAGCTCTTAGAAAACGTCGCAAATTCAGCATAATTGAGGATCCTACAAAAAAGGTTGATTCCTCCATGAGGAGTATATTAACATCATGGGCATTGCAAGCGCATATGCTAGGTGATCAATTTACTGCAGTAACAAATAAAGTAGAAACGTTGTGACAAAATTGTCACAAAGCTGGCATAAATGCGTTTTGACCCATATTGCGTCTTCATTTCCGCAGTGTGGCTGTTCAGTAAAATATGGCCTTTGCATAACTGCGTAGTGTCCTTTTTTGGTAACGCATATATAAGTTGAAAGATGCCTGTGTTGAGATGCCTGTGTTGACAAGAAAAAAAAAAGCTTTTGACCTGAATCAAGAAGGTTGCACGAAGTTTCTCTTTACTGCGTGGCACCTGAGCGCCAGGTTCCAGCGGGCGCCTCTTCGGTGCGAAACGCTAATGAAACGAGTCGCAGATGATCCTCACACTGCGTGTGTTTTCTCTTTATTTTCTGGGCACGCTGCGTTATCAAGTCTTCTGGCTATTTTGCATGGCCTTCGAGATTGTATCCGAGGCCTCTGACGTGCAGCGGTGCGTACTAACGCGATGAATTCCGTCGGCCGACCGTATACAGGATCGGTTGAGTGTGTCCTGGTACTGAGGTTCAATTCCAACCTATACCGAAAGTTTTCAAGCCTAATACCAGCGGTGGAAAGATGACCGAAAGAAAAAGTCGCGGCACCGCAACCTTCAATGGGACGGATTACCAGGGAAGTTGTATTCGCGTTTCTGCTATTATCGCCTCCGCTCGCTTCTCCAACGTGAGCGACTGCAGACGGCGACGCTCTTCCCCGGGCTCATGGTCTTTCGACGCATTCTCCGCTTTCGCACGGTCGCCCTTTCGCTGTCTGTATCTGCGTTGATACTGTCGACAGCTCTCTACTTTTTTTAGCTTTTTTTTCTCCGGCGTGAGCGCGCAATGCTATCTCAGCGCCTCGCCAACTCCGGTTTATCTCAGCGCTCTACGTCATACTACAGCAGAGCCACCACGCAACACCGAGTCAAGCTCCTCGCGTGAGCGCGCCGAACCAGCTGCGCCTTCACCATTTGTTTTGTCTCCATTTATTTTTTCATACATAGAGACGAGAGCAGCTCGGAATACCCTCCAATAGAACGCATGGGCTAGAGGTGAGCAACTTCGCTGTAAAACGATAAAAACCGCACAGTGAGGACAGTAGGTTAGGTATGGCTGATCGCACTGAAACTAAAAGACACAGTTTCGCCGCATGAAGCCATGACTGCGATAGCAACAAATTAGAATGTCACACGAAGAACAGCAAGCAGCTCGGTACTTGCAGCGCGCCGCTCAAGCAAAGGGCTCACGAAAGGAAACACAGGGCGACCGCGAACTAACAGCGGTCACAGCTCGACACTTGCAGCGCACTGCTCAAACACAAGGAAGGACACTCGAAAACAACGCACAGGTATACACAGGATGAGCGTAAACTAACAACTGTCCCAGTTGTTACTATTCGTGTTTGAACAGCGCGCTACAACCCAACGCTCCTAGATATATATATATATATATATATATATATATATATATATATATATATATATATATATATATATATATATTTTAATCTGCGCGTCTCCTGCCGCGCGGGGACGTTCGACGCATTGCTCACCCGACGTTCCTCGTCGCCAGCGGGCACAGAAATGGGCCACTTTTTAGTGCGCGTCTCAAGGGACGTTTTCAAACTGAAGCAAAATCTAGGAGCGTTGCTTTTAGCGCGCCGTTCGGGCAATCTCGCGGGGTATACTGCACACGCTGAAGCACCTCCGAGCTCAGCGCACCGTTAGCGTTAAATGATGTATATAAATAGCTCGTGGTTAATGTTCTGAACAGCCGGTGGCACGTGACCCTTCGAGCGCTACGGAGCGAAGGGTCGAAGGGTGGAATCCTGGTGGAGGGCTTCGGAATAATTCTTATTTTTTGTGGCTTTTGTTTATATATACATACATATACATATCAGGCACATGACGGCGACGGCGATAGCGACGGTAGAAACCGCCGGGAGTGTCCATATAATTGCTATCGCAATAAAAGAAGAAGAAAGATGAGCATTGAGTCGAATAAACAATGTACTGCAGAAGAATTGATGTTTGGGCAAGTTGAAATCACATTAACAAAAAAGTCATTCTATGTGTAAGCATGCCCCCAATAGCACTGCATGACGATGAATTTCTTTCCTTAATGTTTTCATCATATAGCAAAAAAGTAGATGTGATCATCATTTTTGTAACCGTTTCTATCTTTACAGGAGCACATGTTTTTTTCCGTCTCCTTTCGGCTATAAATGATGTGAGACCACGTGATACTTGATGAAGGTTTAAATAGGGAATGTTCTTTCTAATAAAGTTAGTGGTGAGAAGGCGCTCTGTGGTGTGTCGTAATTTTTCTTTTGTCCTTGTTTTTTTGCGCTGCCTGTTTCAAAGACGCATAAACAAGCTGTTTCGATGCAACTATGGCAAGGACGTTGACGCGGAAGCCATATTTTCTTACTTGATAATTATATTATATCCTTGTAAATGCGTTTTGCCTTAGTTTCCTCTGTAAACGAGCCACTGGCTAAATCTACTGCTACGGTGTTTCGTCATGCATTCCTTTTGCCCGGTTTATTGTGACGCGTTGAAGTCTCCGCAATCTATTAACACTGCGGGAAGCATTCTTCGCGCCTTCTAGTTTCGGCGCGTGTACAGTTTAGCTCGGCCACCACACAGCCGCAGCTTAGCCTCATTTTTGTCGAGGCAGTGCTGCAAGCAGAAATGCGCTGAGGTTGCACAGCCTTCAAAGCTGCTGTAGCGCACTTTCTGAAATGGGAACACTATGTTGCACGCCTCTCTCATGCACGCTTCCCTCGGTGCGTTTTGCTAACCCTGTGCCATCATGGTTAACAACATCTCACGGCGTCCTCGTGGTGTTTGGCTCGTCGAGATTGAGCTGAGCGCGCATTCCAGGACCTCGTACTTCGCGCGTTGGTCATGCCAGCCAACCCATGAGTGTCTGCAACTGTAAAAGAGCCGACGTTTTCTCGAAGAAGGAAAGTAGAAGGTGCCTGAATAGTTCTGTATGCTGATGAATACGACTATTGTTATTATATAGTAGTACTTACTTCGTCCATTTTGCAACCTGTCACACCCCAAATCTTTAAATTTTTAAGGCATTTCTGTGCCGTCTCAACAAGAAAACTGTCCGGCCGTCCGTCCCTCTGTCACGTAAGACGATCATCGCCATAACGGAATATATTAATAAAACAAAATTTTCTTGGAGAGGCTGGGTTTGAATAAAACAATTACCATTTCGCCTACAACGCGTTCAAAACGGATAATCTACATAATTTCAACCCAACAAAAAAGCTGAATTAATTGCTGTTTATCCTATCAAACAGCTAAAGTAGTTCGTTGTTCCATGGATACCCTGAGAGTCATTTTCAAAGTTGAATGACGCAAGGAGTTGCGAATCATGAGACGTCTCAAACTTCAATGCGGCAGGTCTTGAAAGAGCGGGTCCTGCCTCTTCACACATGGTAAGTCAAGCAAATGAAGAAATTCAAGCGTAAAACATACAGTACCTTTGTACAGAGCTTGAAACCTGAGAGGTGAGAGGCCATCATGACTGCTTCCTTTGCGCAATTTGTAGGGAGGGAAGGAACAGAACGGCAGAAGGCAGGAAGGTTAACCAGAAAAGCATCGTTTGCTACCCTACGCTGGGAAAAGGGGAAAGGGGTGAGAAAGATGAGAAGGATTTGCCTCGGAAGACAAGCACTTTCCAGCGGACTGTGACGACTGGGCGATGGGCCACTTTTCGTGAAGGTGCGGCTGCAAGACCGTCTCCATCGCTCGCCAGTTCACAAGGCAGCAGTGAAGGCCCTTTTGTGGCTCTCGAGGATGACGGGCTTGCGCGAACGCCTTGGACTAGTGGTGCAGTCCCGCACGCGCGAGTGAATACACAGTTTGTACACTCACAGAATAGATCGAGTAAAAAGGGCGTCTTTTTGTCCCCCAACAATAATCGTCATTTATTTTGCCTCCCTGTCCTTGCATTATCGCCGCGCGCCCGGTATTTTCCGGTCATGAACGGCTTCTGCGCTATCAGCGTGACATGACATTCTTGGTAGGAAAGTGGCCAGCGCCGAGTTTTCAAGAAAGGAAACGCAAGCAAGCCGGATGACGATTATTGCTGTGGGACAAAAAGACGCCTTTTTACGATTTATTCTGTGAGTGTAGATGCAAATTAATGGGACCGACACCCGTAACGGGTTGACTAGTGGTCATGGTGCTCGACTGCTTACCCGAAGGTCGCAGAATCTAATTCCGTTCGCGGCGGCCGCATTTCCCATGGTGGTGAAATGCTAGTTGGCGCGTGTACTTAGATTTAGGTGCACGTTAATAACCCCAGGTAGCCAAACTTATGGAGCCCTCCACTACGGCGTCTCTCATAATGATATCGTGGTTTCGAGACCTAAAACCGCAACAACTATTGTTGTTATGATGAAAAGGACCTACAACTGGCCAGAACGTGTGGTAAGATCCCGGCGAAAATGAAAAGACCGTGAATTATAGTGACAGATTCAAGCGCCCTTATCGCCATTGTAGTAGGATTATACGGGGTGTTTCAATAAATGTGCCCGAAAATCCTCAAAAATAAAGGAAATGCGATATTTGCTCGCTGTCTTCATAATTACTTTTTCTCAGTGTTGTACACGTTCCTCTAAAACAGGAACGAATGCTCGTTCCTTCTTTCCTTCCCAAATTTGGAACGAGTTCCCGTTACAAGTTCCTTTAATGCGAAAGGAACGGGTTCCAGTTACATTTCGAATATTGTAACGTGTCGTTACTTTTGCGCTACACTTGGTTTCTTAAATTAAAATATAATATTGCATAATAATGAGACGAAATAAAGTGAGCAATTTGAAGCTCCCATTGAACTACATATATTATGCGAATTTGTAGATAAAAGGAATCTAAAGAAACGCTCTTAGACAAGGTTTTTTAGTGACCACCGGCCAGACACGTCTAACTGCTCCTATTACAAGTGCAACACACATGGCACTTTTCACGTCGTTCTTCAAGTGCAGAGTCATGACACTACGCTTGATATGTTCAAAGAAATTTCCTCGCGTGCACCAATATAATTAAAATTCCTGGGCATAAATCAAATTCAAAGGGACAACACGTAGGTGTTCAATGAGTACTGATTCAATATTGCAGTATGAGCAGAAAATAATGTCCAGCACACACATTCGAAACTTAATGCCCCTTGTTTGAACTCAGCTACGGTTACATCTAAGTGTTGGTGCCCGACAGACGACCCTATTAACCCGCCACGGTGGTCTAGTAGTTATGGTGTTTGACTGATGACCGAAGGTCGTGGGATGGAATCCCGGGTGCGTTGGCCGCATTTTCGATCGAGGCGAAAATGCTTGAGGGCCGTGTACTTAGATTTAGGTGTATGCTAAGGAACCTCAGGGGGTCGAAATTTACGGAGCCCTCCAATGCGGCGTCCCTCATAATCATATATCGTGGTTCTGGGACGTGAAACGCCAACAATTATTATTATTAGATGGTCCTGTTTTTTCGTCAGGAATTTTGTTGCCAATACAGGGTGTTTTTTTTACACAATGCATACTTTTAATAAAAATGCCACGACAGTAAGACTGCTGTCGTTTTCGCACACGAGCTCTACTTCGAGGCGGAAATAATTGCCGCACCTAAAGTTGCATTGAAATCAGCAATTTACAAAACCTCGTTAATTAGATTTCTAATTATTAATTTTGGAGCAGTTGTTTATGTGGAAATGTTGCATGCTCATTTTTTATCCCAAGAACCATGCGTAATTAGTGTAATAGTCGAAATTGAAGGTCCCGATGCAGGCGATATCGAAACATTGCGCCGGGCGCGCAGGAAAAGCCGCCGCTCTGTTACGTCAGACCGCAACCTCACATGACGAACTCTGAAAAAAGGCGCGTCGCAGCACAATCTGGTCAGGAAAAACGGCAAGTTGTCTAAAATACGCAAGTGGACCGGTTATCCATTAGGAAGAAACGGTACGAAAAAAAATTTCACCATCTCCCACTAAAGGGAACCATGTGGGGATGCGAAGGAGCGCATGGGTCGACTTAAAGTTCCGTTCATCACGGTCACCGTGCCCGATGTTAACGCGTCCTTGCATGTGTAGCACACAATGAATTCACAGTAGTTGCTGTTGCTGTTACTCGTCCCGAATTGTTGTTGGACCACGCCACGCGGGTTCATCGCGCGTCTGCAGAATCTCGTTCCACGACGCCATCACGTGAGTGCTGAGAGAGTGCAAGGGGAAGGGCCACAGCGTCATACCCAGCCCCCTACAGGCCCGAACGCGCTAGCGCGTGCTAGTGCGTTCTGACTAGGATACAACGCGTTGGTTCATCGCGCGTCTGCAGAATCTCGTTCGCCGACGCCATCACATGATTGCTGAGAGAATGTAAGGGGGAGAGGCCGCAGCGTCTTACCCAGCCCCTTACACAGGCCCGAAGGCGCTAGCACGTATACAGCACACGCGGTTTTGTTTGCTTTACGCGAAGCCAGGGCAGCATACGGCAGCCCGGGCCCCTAAAGTGCTCTGCACGTATCATCATCAAGGCGGTCCAAGAACAAGACGAAGAAGACTTCTCCTTGGCGCGAGCGCGCGCTCAATATGTTACAGGTGGCTATGGTAGGTTTTAGAAGCGAACGGTCGCCAATGAAACTACGGACAAAGCCCAGCGCAAAAGCTGCTTCGCATCTAAAAATCTCTCCACAGTGTGTGCAGACTCTCGAACGGCCCATCAGTTGCTATCAGACTGGCTGAGAGAAAACGAAAAAAATCAGCTATTCCCTCCCCACGTGGTCGGTCTAGGTGTCGTGCGCTTCCCTGCGCCCCCGACGGGAGCCTTCAAGTGTAAACGAGGATGCAGCATACTCACGTGACAGACGAACGGTAGTTTCTCGCGCTTCACGAGCTTGCCCAGCCACCCTGCTCTGCATGATGTCGCGTGCGTGCGCCGGATCAATGCCGTGGAACTTTTGCCGATGGAACACCGTTGCCTATGCCGCTCCCTCGTAAACGTAACGAGTTACCGTTACAGTTCCACCGATCCTTAACGGAATGGTGGCGTTCCTCCGTTCCTCCAAAAAGGAACTAGTTCCTGAAACGTCGTTCCTTGGAACGCCGTTACGCACAGCACTGCAAGTTTTTCTGTAGTGGCAGACATCCTAAGGGACCAGAAACATCAGTTACGAGACCAATAAAAACTTTAAATTAACCAACTTTTCAATTAGTGGAGACAGGCGGTCTATTGAAATGGCAGAATTGGAGCCTTTCCCGCGAAGAGCCCATTCCCGCTTAGATATTTCCAAAAAGCGGCCGCTGGTAATTTAGCAGAGTGATGAAATCTGACCAATTACGGCGGTGAAAGCGAAACCGAAACGTCGAAGAACGCAACAGCATATTCTTCCGAGACCTCCAAAATGAGTGACCATATATCAACCATCGATCGACTTTGCTTCGTGGGTGTGCGGGCTGCGATTGCAAATATGGGATGCGTGGTGAATTAACACCGCTTCATTCGTTGTCGTGAACACTGACGTAACTGTGGTTGTCTACTAGTAGCGCTCATCGGCGCTTCGGTTTCGGTTTCGCCGGTGAAATTGGCCGAACTGAATCACTCCGCAATAATTAGCAGAGGCTGTTTTTTCGCAATCTACGACAGTATATGTATAAGGTTACTGGCTACGTAGGGTCACACAACCTCTCGGGCACATCATTCCGATACGTACCGCCCAGTGTTTACGAAGACATCCCTTGCGTAAATTAGGTACATGACCGTCATCAGCTGTCGGTGCAGCTTCAGAACAACATAATCCCACTTTCAGTGTGCGCGTAAGAAAATACGAAGAGGGAATGAAAGAATAGTTTCTTCCATCTGTGGACACCGATGCCTCTCTGTGTTACCCGTTATTATTGCCGCTATCTAAATATCCAAATCAAGTAGTCATACGCTGTTTTTAGAAGTTGTCTTTTCGAATCGCGCTAATAAATTTGGAACACTACAGACGAACTACCGCCGTCGCCTTGATGTCCCCTATACTGTAAAGTTCAAGCACAATGAGATCTCATAGCGCCATGTGAACCATACGCTATGAGTGCGATGGAAAGAGTGCGAGAGTTCTCCTTCGCACCCACAAGACGGACTTCCCGCGCGCCCAGTATGATGCGGGGGTGAGGTGAATGCGCAGTATGCAGAGGAAGGACCCCAGGTAACGCGAGTCTCCTCCTCTGAAACGCCAAGCAACAATGGCTGAACGCAAGTGGCTACTTAATTAAAGAGCGGACGCTCTGAGGCCAGAACATAGCAGTGGTGCATCGCTATACAGCTTGGGAGATGACATTTTTCTTCCTTCTTTTGTCCTTTGTTAGCCCAAGTCACTGAGATGCACACAACATAACGTTTGCCACTTCGTGGATCATTATTTTGTCCGCGTCCAGCCTGACAGTGCCGGGAATGTCGGCGATGGCTCAGAGCGTTCGTCGGCGACACGTATGGATTTGAGAACATAATTTCCGACCTGGCACTGCAAACAGCCGCGGAGTTTTAATAAAGGAGCATTACATAAAAACGAAAATAAACTTATTAAACACGGTACCTCGTCGTAATTGAGCAAAGCGTCAGCTCACTGCTCCACGAAACACGAGCGACGGAAGAGACTATCAGCGAGTATCGGCGTTCTGGACGCATACTAGATAATCGCGTTCCACCGCGGTTATTATGAGCACTGCATTAGGAGTTCCGCATTTTTAATATGCGTAGGCCGCATGGGAGGCTGCGTTACATCTCCGTGCTGCTGAGCGCATAGCCGGCCAGCGCGCCTATTGTTGGGTGTCGAGTTACTGTTTCATCTATGCATGTTCGTCAACACGCGCGTGATGACGTGCTAGACAATTATTAGGAAGCTTAGGAAGCGCATGTTTGCAGCTATATAAACAGCCTATTCGATGAAACTGCGAATCGTACTTCGTGTAGTTGTTCCGAGTGGCGTGCGCTTGTGTGTGCGTGCGTGTGTGTCAACAATTCCAAGCGGTCATGGTTAATAACCAGGCGCTACACACAAAGACATCTGATGTAACGCGAAACGCACGTTAAGGAGCCCCAAGTGGTCGAAATTAACCCGGAGACTCCCACTACGGCGTGCCTCATAATCAGGGCGCGTAAAATCCCAGCAATTATTATTAGTGCGAAACGATAGCGATAATAAAGATTTAAGCACAGAGAACAGCCACGTTCCGTACAGTGTAACCATGAATCGGAGTTTACACGTTCAAAATCAGCTTCAGTGAGGGGGTCAGCGGCTTTGCCGAGGGGTGGAATATCCCGATGGAAGCAAAGAATAACATTCATGGTTCGAGCCGGAATCGAACCCAGGCATTTACACGGCAGACAAGTATTCCACCACATAGCCACGCCAGTGCTTCAAGCTGTATCGGAAAAAGACCCTATACAAGCATCCTATCAGGACACCGCCAATTGGTGTGGCAGTGTCGGCTATCTGCCTTTATATCAATGTAACAAACATCCCGTATCAATGACTCCTCAAGCTATAGTGAAGCTTTGCGCGCCTACGACCGCTACATACATGTATGTATCATCGCCCCGTAGCGTGCGCTTCGTGGTGATGAAACTGACGTCTTTGCTCTTGCGTGAGTGCCGATGTAACGTCAGGCCATGAGCTACTCTTTACATGCCAAGGTACTCGGCGTGCCTGGCAAGCACACGATATGTGCACAACGACTCAATTTACACGAAGGCGGGGGCCCATTGTAATGCTCGGCTCAAAGAGCATGATCCGGCATAGGCTGCTACTGCCTGATTGCTTCGCATGAAATTGATTCCCACAGTGCATGGGATCTGCCGGATCTTTTACTGGTCTTGGTTTTAATAACAATTTTTATTGTGGTGCGTACGATAACGGAACTAAATGTTGGCATATCAGATACAAGTTGGGCAGAAAAAGGACTTTGCAGCTTTGCTGCTGCAATATCCAAACCCTAATAAAGAGGCAACTTTTTTTTTTTCGCCACCTTCGCATGCTACATTTAACGCGCCGCTCTTTTCTACTTAGCTTGCTCTGCTGCTTTGCGCCTTCGACTGGATGAAGGAGCAACTCGTAGCGAAGAGCTCCAGTTTTCGAGAAGTAAGCTGAAGCAGGCAAGGTGCTTGTTTTGCTTTGCTATAATCCTTCGGCGTCCCCTGACTATTCTTGCTTTTGAAAGCTCCTGTAGGCGTCAATTTTCGTGCCGCCGTAGCCTTTATTTGTAAGCGTGTCACGGTATAAGGAGAAAAACTGTATACGCGAAAACTATCCCACGCTATATTATAGTAGTGACTTTTGCCTTTACCTGTAGGAGTGAATTGTCTCGTATCATAGTACCCCCTTTCTTTTCGAGTCACATGGCTGGTATCCTAATTAGTAGAAATCATATTGTCGCTTCTTCATGCATTTCAAGCTTACTTATTCTTTTGAAGATCAATATTCGTGCACGCATTGCTTTTACTCAGTGGTAATATTGAAAAAGTGTGGCTTCAGTCCTTTTAGTTTCGATACAGGGATCTTTTCTGCGGGCGGAGTGGCAGTAATGACACTGCAGCTTGCATGAGATGACTGCGTTTTGTTCGTGTATGAGGAATGCCGAGTATCGCCGGTACATATCGGGGACCCACATACAGAGGCTACAAAGCTTACGGTTACGGTTTATTAAGGTTATTTCATGAGTTTTACTTTCTTAGTTAAGGACCGCACGTGTGTCTATGTCCTAAAAGCAACAAAATTTCGCTCTTAATATTTGAGAACAGAATAATAATATCTGGGGTTCAACGTCCCAAAACCACGATATTATGAGAGACGCCGTAGTGGAGGGCTCCGGAAATTTCGACCACCTGGGGTTCTTTAACGTGCACCTAAATCTAAGTACACGGGCCTCAAACATTTTCGCCTCCATCGAAAATGCAGCCGCCGCGGCCGGGATTCGATCCCGCGACCTTCGGGTCAGCAGCCGAGCGCCATAACCACTAGACCACCGTGGCGGGGCCTTAATATTTGAGAACAGGGCTGAAGACAACCGTTAAAGGATTACTGGGATTTTTTTTAAATAAAAAACAAACCAGCAGAAGCATTCGAATATTGGGTGTGCCAGATAAGATCGAACACGAGGTCCCGGTCACCATTCCCGATTGTGATGAAATTTACTGTAGGCCTAAGCATTACACCCAGAACAATGGTTTCGCAGTTAGTTCTGCGAAAAAAAAATTGTTCGCCTGAAAAAAAAATATACAAATTTTGGCCGCAAAAAACGCTTTTCCGCCAATTTCGCGATTTCTAAATTTGAGCGCACTAGCGAAAAAACGGTGCATACCTTCGTCACAATATTTATTCCTCTTAAAGAACAAGTGAAATACAATCTTATTAGTCTATTACTTCCCTTGATTGTCGAAGCACTTTTAAAGAAAAAAATCACAGGGTGCGGTCATTTCGCCTACACTCTTCAACATAGCCATGATTGGACTAACCAAAAACTTCAAGAAATTCCCGACATCCGTCATTCTCTATATGCGGACGATATAACATTATGGATAACAAAGGGCAACTTGGGTGAAAAGGAGGAAAAGCTCCAATTGGCAGCCAATATAATAGAAGCATATACGAAACAAAGAGGACTAAAGTGTTCGGCGGAGAAATCAGAACTGATTCGCCTCACAAAAAACAAGAAACAAAGGACAGATCTGGGACTCAAACTCGAGATCAGGCTTGAGGGGAAGGTTATTCCGGGAGGTCAACACTTAGGGTGATGGGAATGTGGCTACAATCGAACAACAGATGTCTCCACACTTTAAACACGATAAGAAAAACAACGCAGCAGATTAATCGCAGGATAGCCCGGGTGGCTCATAATCGGACAGGGATTGGGGAGCAAGACATCCTCAGACTCGTGAAAAGCCTGGTAATCAGCAGAGTAATATACTCGCTACCTTACCATGCCATGATATGGAGGAAAAGGAAAAGGCTGATCAAAAATAAGGATGGCATATAAGACAGCCTTGAGGTTGCCACGCAACACTTCAAATGAGAAGCTTCTCTCTCTTGGCCTCCACAATACATTTGATGAGCTAGCTGAGGCCCAACTCATAGCGCAGAGGAGCCGTTTGGCGCAAACGCAAGCCGGCAGAGCTCTTCTTCGTAGAGTCGGCCTGGGAGAATGCATACGAACTCATCAAAGCACCATAGAGCTACCCGGCCAGATCAGAGATTTGTATGGGGTATCACCAATACCCCAAAACATGGATCCGACATTACACGCAGGGAGGAGAAAAGCTAGAGCAGAATACATAGACAAAACCACGAAGTTCTTGGACACTGCAAGATTCACGGATGCTTCACCATACTGTGCCAACGCAAATAATATGGTGGCGGTTGTTGTAAACAGAAGAGGTAAAATCACGGCCTGTGCTTCGGTTTCTCGAGCAACCATTATAAGCAGAAGAGATAGCCATCGCCTTAGCTATAGAGAAGGTATGGAGCGCAACGCTCCACTAACAATTATCACAGACTCTCAGGCAGCATGCAGAAATTATCAGAAAGGAAAAGTCGGCGCCAAGGCACACCGGATACTTATCGAAAGCAGCAGAGAACTGGACAGTAGCTATACACTCTAAATATTTTCACGCGTAGCAAGCGTGAGAGGGGGGCGTGTTTTTGCACGCTTGTTTTACGCGTGGTGTGCTTTCACGCTGAAAAAAATCACGCTTCCTAAGCGTGACTTGCGGGATGCATAACGCTTGCGAAGCGTGAGGGGGCGATTTTTTTGCACGCTTGTACTAAGCGTGGGTGCTTTCACGCTAAGCGCACCACGCTTGCCAACCGTGACTGTCAACCTTTTTAACGCTTAGAGAAGGTGTAAGAGAGGAGTTTTACTTACTTAATGCGGCGTTCTCCCGCTCCTTGAAATGCCTTTCAGAAATCATCCAAAAAGAAAGCTGAAAGAAGATAATATTTGTTGTGCTGTATGGGCTTGGCGGCTTCTTGAAGAGTATCTACTGATGCCCGGCATTAATTAGCCCATTACAAAAATTAATTTTTCCTTTTCATCTCGCGCATGTGCAAACTGTAGAACGCGACACTGCGAGAGAGTAAAATGAGCTGCTGGCTGAAACATAAATATGTATTTCGGTTTATAGTACAGAGAGTAGGCTAGAAATAAGAGACAAGCTTTCATCATTTCACTGGCTACTCTTTCCATGTTGTACCCAACGGCACATATACACGCACAGCTCAACATCGGCAGTGCGGTTTGTATTTACGGTGCATCTAGCAAGCTCGTGTTACGCAGAACCAATGGAATGTGCCCATGCCCAATATGAAAATTGAAACTTGATTTTTGCAATTAGCTATTTAATGCCGGGCAACCAGCATATATACCCGCCAAACAGCCGCCAAGCATCAACAATACAGCACAACAGATATTATCGTCTCTCAAATTTATTTTTAAACACTTTCTGACAGTCAGAAACACATTTTATAGAGCAGGAGAATCCCGCATCAAGTAAGTAAAAATCCTCTCTTACACCTTAACTAAGCATTAGGAAGGCCTCCCGTCGCGGATCGACAAGCCTCACATCGCGATTGTGGCGTTAGAGCTTCGTTATACACCGTTCAGAATTTAGTAGTGTTAGCAGAATGAAGGCGTTCTGGATTGTCTCAAACTTCGCTTGTCACAAACCCCAATTTCATGGAAGGCAGTGCATGGCAAACTTTCATAAAGCATCTTCCACAGGTGCATCTGGCGAATCCTACTTAATCCTACTTAATTCTTCCACCCAGCCAGACAGACTTCTGTCGAAATGTTTACATTTAAGCCTCTGATGTGCATGCATTCTTTCGAGGCGATTACTCATATATACGGTAGTCCAGAAATTTGAGTGAGGAATTTGCGCGGAGTGCTCTGACACTTTACATTTGAATCAAAGATAAGGGGTTAAGTAGAACGAAATATTTACAAGAATTTAAATTTGAGTAAAACTTTTATTGACCATAACTTACAAAAACGCTTCTTTTATGGAACAGCAATCCAAGAAAAAAACACACAGGAACTGAAAATAGGCGCTAGATGAATTTTTGATGTCTCTTTAAGCAGCACATAAATTTTGATGTGTACTTAACTCAAACGAAGTGTTGTTTCGTGAAGAAATCCCGTAGCCTTCTCTGCGCCCATGGAGTTTCGTCGATGCCGGCACATTTAACGACTGCTTGAACAAGGCCAGGCAACTGGCCAAATGCAGCCGGATACGCAAGGTCCTTGACGTAGTACACACACAAACAAAGCACCAGTGGTTTTCTAGCGACGTGTCGGCTGTATATATATCTTCAGGGTTTCGCTGGGCTCTTTGCCGCACAAGCTCCATCACGTCGCCCCACACAATGCACGGGTTCAATAATGTCTGCGGGTGAACCTGGCAAAGATTAAAAGGAGAAATTAAATTGGCACTGATGGAATGAACCGTTGTCCAATTTCACTACGTACAGAACTACAAATTCATGAAAACGATTTTGTCGACAAAGCTCCCATTGCGACTGCGGCGTTAAATCTTCTGATACACTGCTGAAACTGAGTATAGTGTCAGAAGAATGATGACGTTATGGATTGCTTCTGAAACTTTCGCTCTTAAAAAACTTTTACTCACCTCTGAAATTAGGCCATTTTCGCGAGCCTTGGCTCAGGTACGCATCCACCTCTGTGTACGATGGGTCCGCTAAGGATGACACTGTCGCCACTGCAGGCAGAATTTGCTGAGGCGTTGACATTCTCCTCGATAGTGCTTAAAAATCTCAGTTCACTTTCAAAGGCAAGCTGAAAGAGAAAACGTGGAATTAAACTTCATGAACACAGAATACAGCGCACAATCAGCAAAACTTCGTGGCTCTTTTGATTAATTAGGCGGCATTGGGGTCAGCAAGAACAGTACAAAGCAGTTTTGAAGTCGTAAAGTCAAGTATAGTGCGTACACCGGCAATCTGTTTGAGCACGAATGAAAAAAAAAGTGAGTGCTCCAGATTACACTGGGCGCCAATAAAATTTTCTCAAATATGGCAATGTGAAGAAATAAAGAGGGACATAAGAAGGTACAGGACTGTCTTACCAGTTCTTCGTTTAGGAGATAAGCCGGTAATACCGCCACTGGTGACGTGCTCCTCAGGATAAAGGATGCTTTTAAAAGTGCCTTCACGGGGGTGCATCTATTCCGCTTTCAGAATGTCCTTCTTCATCTATTGTCTGCACAGATAAACAAATATAATTTCACAGCGATAAATATAATTCGGAAGTAAGACAGTGCCTCTTTCTGAACCCCATACACTCCAACAGATCTTGCGAGCTTTTCAATCAAAAGTTGTTCCCTTGACAAACGAACTGCGTTGGCAGAACCGTTAGTCCTTCTCGAGACTAAATGCAGAGGTTAACCGTATGTTTGACATCCCGTATGACGCAACTGTAAGCCCCAAAGAAGGAACATTGTGGTGCAACCGTTCATCCATAGAGAGGAACAGCTGCAGGAAAAAAAAAAAGATTTGTGCCCGCGGTGGGAATCGAACCGCTGTCTTGTCGGTTGGCAGCCGGGTGAGCTAAGCACTCTTCCGCAATTATAGTGTTTGTGGAGTAGAACTCAACTCGACTGTGAACACGTGCACTCAGCGTGGTATCTCAGACATATTCATCCATTAGAAAGAAAACCGTTAACCTGGGGATCGTATACTGACCACATTCACTGCGAATTTCAGAAACGGCATTCAAAATATCAGCTATTAGTTACACCACTGATTACCACACGAAGCACTTCATTTTTGTACTCGTGACAATTTTGGGCTTTTACAGTAAAAGGTGCAAGCTCGAATTGACTGTTTTGACACGTATGCTCTACCTGAGCGCTATAAAAACAGCTTTTCTGTAATTCCGTATAATTTTGCTATAAGATCACAACATGACTGCAACAGAGCTCCATTCTTGCTGCCGCGACAGCTAGCATTACCGACCGCCGAGGCACTGGCTCCACGTAGTGGACCGTACGGTAAACTATTTATGCTACCTTACGGTAACGCAAATATTAGGGAGTTTTCGAATAGGGGCCCCAAAGAAATAGCGTGAGGCCGCTGCGCATGCGCGAGACCAAACAGCTTCGGGTTTTGTTTGGGGACGCTATTTCGCGAATTTAGCGCGAGCCCCAAAGCCTGCCCCAAAAGCTTTGCGTCAAACAAACATGACGGCACTCACTTCGAAGCGACGGCTCTCAGCCAAGACCACAGTGACCTAGAATAGGGGGAGTGCCCAAATGGCCGCAGACCCTATTCGAAAACTCTATAACTCCTTTGCCCAAAGCGAGCCCACGCAAGAGGCTTTGGCCCCGAACGTTTGGGGCCTCTATTCGAAAACTCCCTATTAATTGCACACAAGTGCGACTTCACCCAGTAGCCTGAAATTCCTGAAGGTGACGCAATCGTATCTTACTATAAAAGGCTGGGTTGCGGCATAAATAGTTCGCCTGTAACCAGAGCGGTCTCTTGGCAATAGCGGCTTCAAATAATACTTATGGACTCAGCGTTGCGCACTCACATAAAAAAGCGAACTTCAGCCTTGATGTGCAGCAAAAACACACAATTTTACTGTGGCCTTAACGCGCTTGTTTTGTAGGATATGGCACAATTTTAACGCTTCGTAATGTACGCATCGACTACATGAATTACGGCATACAATATATTTGGTCATTTTCGAGGCGCTCTGCGGAGGACGGAGGAAGCAGGCGCTGTTTATTCACCGCGCGAGGCGCCAGGCGGCCCCTTTACCGGCGTTCCGCCTCCTGGCCCGAAAATGGCCACCGCCGCGAACCGCGACGCGGCCACGAAATTTGGCGCCGACAAGCCAAAGCTAACGAGCGCTGGACGCGGGGACCGGTGGATACCCACGGCGAAGGAGAAACGGCTCACAGCCACGGCACCGAGACCAACACTCCTTCCTTCTTTCTTGTCATCCTTCCCGGTCGATCGCACGACCCGAGTGAAACAGAAACTCTCGGACTGAATGCGACACACTTTCTTTACTACAAATACTTTCATGAGCAATTACTCAAGGTAACCACGTCACGTCGCTACGAATCCGGCATCTAAAGTTAATGTTGGCTCTGATGTAAGTGTTCGAGCCAAAATTACGCCGCTATGACACGAAATGGAGATGTTGAAAATGAAAGTACGTGAATTACATAGCCCTAAATTTTCGCGTTTCTGTCGTCATACTGTACACAGAGAACTTGGCCTGATACTAATGTCAAGTTCAGAGGTCAATAGGAAGAAACGTCACTGTTGGGCAATAGTTTAAATATATAATGAGCAAACATATTTCGAAATATTTGCTTACCCAGGTATTCCAAGCGGCCGTGAATGGCAGGCGAGTGCCCGCAGTATGCACACCATCCGCCGGAATAGCAGAGTTCGCATTGAGTGGCGCCGTGTCGCGCGAGAACTCCGGGCAGTCGCATTCGGTGTTCTTGCATCTACCGCGCGGCACACCACGTAGGTCAATGATGTCAAGTTATTCATGACTTCACCACTTTTCAACACCACAAAGCGAACCCTCCGCACAGTACACGCTCGAAGGGCAGGCAGAGACGATGCACAAAGTGCTTGCTAAGTCAATGACTAACGACTCTAACCCCGTTTTCCCGCCAAAAGTATATATCGAAGCAAGCGCCACCATTCAAGGCATTCGCGTGAAAAACAAAAATAAATGAAAGGAGGCGCAAATCGCAGCAGCATCAGAGGCGAGTAACGGCGACGTCGCACGGCTGTCTTGGCGATTGTATCAGGATATATATACGCGTGATGAGGAGAAGCGCGATCGGCGTCGCAAACTTTTCCTCAGCGTGAGTTTTCCGGTTCTCACGCGTAGAATCCCGCATCACGCGTGAAATACAGCGAATGTGCGTGTCCTCGACCGGCGTCACGCTTGGTGGAGGAAAACAACGCGTATTTTGAGTCACGTGGTACATAAAACGAATTTTAGGAGGCCGAGGGGCGCGTTTCACGCTTACTACGCGTGAAAATATTTAGTGTACCCAAACAATAACTGGGTCCCGGGACACGAGGGTGTACTGGGAACCTCTATGCAGATGAGGCGGCTCGAGGTTTCACTATTACCGAGCTGCCGATAGCAACATCGTGGAGGACCCGACACCATCCAACCTAGTTACAAAGCGGTCCTGCAATATTACAGGGATTTGAGGAGGCTCTACCCAGCACCGCACAAGAACCTTTCAGCCATGGATTCTGCGGCGTTACGTAGGCTCCAAACGGACACATGCACAAACATTCATAGATTACATGTGTACTATCCCACAGCATACAAAGACATATGCCCATGGTGTGGGAGCACACCGACGCTCTACCACATCACATGGGAGTGCACGGCTCATACCGAAGAGCAAGAGGTGGATAACACCAGATTGAGGTGGGAGGCATTGCTGTCCAGCCCTGCCCTCGGGGACCAGCTCAGGCTGGTCCGGAGGGCCGAAAGGATGGCGAGGGCCAGCGGTGCCTTGGAATAGGGGCCCGACCACACAGCGTTGCCTTGTTTTCGAGGCAACGAAGTCTTCGCAAATAAAGTTTTGTTCTTGGCAAATCGCACAAATTACCTGTATTTCAGGAATTTATTGGTGCAAGTAAGTTAAAGTGAGGATAATAAAAATCGGTACATATTAACTTTGATACCTTCGCTCTCGTTTAAAATAATTTTCCTGCTTTTATCGCACTCCGTTTTACTTGATAATTGGGCTGAAACGTAAGTGATTTACGAAAAACGCCGAACTTTGAAAATGATTTCTCAAAAAGGCCATTTTTAATTTTTTTTAAATCCCTCTGATTGAAGTCAAGGACGTCATCTACCATTGTGCAGGAAGAAACGTTGCATTATTTTGGTTGCTAACAAGTTATAGTGCGTCAAATGACCATGCCAGCCTAGCGGCCGCGTCGTTCGTTATGGGCTGAAACTCGGATATAAGTTGCTAAAAATACTTGTACGTGACATAATCACAAATCAGCAGCTCCCCACCAACAAATGCGTAGCCCGGTGTCATGGTTCAGCAAGCTTTGTCTTGGATCAGCCGCTTGACAAACCCGCAGCAGCGGCCGCTCGATGCTGCAGGCACTCACATTACATGAGTGCCTCTTCGACTGCGGATGAGCTCCGCTTGAGCGCCAAACTACGCTCAGAGGACAAACGAGAGAATGAATGCATAACTGCGAAAGTTAAAGGCCGTTAAGTGCCAACAAATGACATACACGAAAACTCTGCCGTCAATTTCCCAGTGAGCGCCTTCAGTACAGCACGGATGTATTTTTTTCCCCTGCTGTTATGCCCGAAGCCGCATAATATCGTGATAACGCTCGACTTGCGTTGAATATTCTACCTGCGGAGGCACAACAATACAGTATTGTAAAAGCGGTTCTTTAATGAAGTAAAGGACTTGGACACACTTCTTTCACAGCCGGCTGACACAAGTGTTCTGGCACGAGATGAACAACTGCAGTTCGAGTGCTCAACCATCGGAAGCACGTATGACAGCTTTCTTTAGATGTCAATGGCTTTCTTTGTGTCATATGTTGCTCATAGAATGAACCTAATTATCTTTAGGCCATCAGAAGAGAGAAAACAACACATGAGCGCACTACTGGAGGCTGTCACTGGGAAATTGACGGCAGAGTTTCATTGCATATTATGTCATTTGTTGGCACTTAACGGCCTTTAACTTTCACAGTGATGCATTCATTCTCTCGTTGTCCTCTGAGCGTAGTTTGGTGCTCAAGCGGTGCTCATCCGCAGTCGAAGAGGCACTCATGTAATGTGAGTGCCCGCAGCATCGAGCGGCCCTGCTGCGGGTTTGTCAAGCGGCTATTGCAAGACAAAGCTTGCTGAACCATGACACTGGGCTGCGCATTTGTTGATGTGGAGCTGCTGATTTGTGATTATGTCACGTACAAGTATTTTTGGCAACTATATCCGAGTTTCAGCTCATAACGAACGACGCGGCCGCTAGCTGGCATGGTCACATTTGACACAGTATAACTTGTTACCAACCAAAATAATGCAACGTTTTTTGTGCACAATGGTAGATGACGTCCTTGACTTCAATCAGAGGGATTTTAAAAAATTAAAAATGGCCTTTTTGAGAAATAATTTTCAAAGTTCGGCTTTTTGGTAAATCGCTTAGGTTTCAGCCCAATTATCAAGTAAAACAGAGTGCGATAAAAGCACGAAAATTATTTTGAACGAGAGCGAAAGTATCAAAGTTAATATGTACCGATTTTATTATCCTCACTTTAACTTGCTTGCAGCAATAAATTCCTGAAATACAGGTATTTTGTGCGATTTGCCAAGTTGTGATTTTTTTTCTTCAAAGTGCTTCGACAAGCAAGACAAATAATAGACTAATAAGACTGTATTTCACTTGTTCTTTAAGGGGAATAAATTTGTGACGAAGGAGTGCACCGTTTTTCCCTAGGTGCGCTCAAAATTCAGAAATCGCGAAATTGGCGGAAAAGCGTTTTTTTGCGGCCAAAATTTGTAGATTTTTTTTCAGGCGAACAAATTTTTTGCGCAAAACTAACTGCGAAACCATGTTCTGAGTGTAATGCGTAGGCCTACAGTAAATTTCATCACAATCGGGAATGGTGACCGGGACCTCGTGTTCGTCTTATCTGGACACACCCTATTTCCGACTGATTTCTTCGATGCCATTAGATAAACTAAACCCAAAAAAATATTACTTCATGCTAGCTTTCTGTTTTTATTGAACCTTTACCTCTTACTTCGCACAAGATAAGCGCTAGTCATCACCAGTGCAGCCAGAGCAGTTATAGTAAAACCTTTGTGGATAAAGTGTCTGGGGTCTGTAGTCACAAAAGGCAACTCCCCAAAACAAAACATGCCATCGGAAGCGTTCAAGCACCGCTTGCGGCAGCAACGTCGAGGGACTCTTAAGTAAACGAATGAGAATTAGTACCCACGTTAGAGTTTAACGAGCCTTATTATCAGAGCAAGTGTTCAAAAGAGATTAAACCATAACGCAGAACTAATGAAACTTTATAAACAAACGCACTCTTTCCCCTTTCCGGTACAAGTTTACCATAACGCTCACTGACTAGAGACCGAGCAGATACCCTCTGTTCGTTATTTTTGTGCACGCTAATTACGTATCGTGTTGAAAATTTGAAGCAGGAGACCGAGCAGAGTACCCTCTGTTCGTTATTTTTGTGCACGCTAATTACGTATTCGTGTTGAAAATTTGAAGCATGAGACTCGAGGTGCAGGAAGGGCAACCCGCCAGCAAAGCCTCTGCGTAGCAAAGTTAAGTCTGCGAGGAACTCTGAAGAGTAAACTCTCCACTTAGGGCACACTGTGCCAGCCAGAGACTATCCTAAATTCAACATCGTAGTTTACTGCATCCAAGAGTTTGCCGGGGCAAACTACCCCGAACTCAACCGGTAACGAGTCAACAAACTTACATGCAGATCAAAAGCTTGCAAGGATTTAGTCATAGAGTTTATGTGCAAAAGTTCAGCTGCCTGCCGTAGTTACCTTATCGCCCTCAAAAATGAGAACTGGTGGCGCCTACCTGTCCACCACTATGCAGCCGCGAGATTCAAACCTTGGCGGCGGAAGCCAATCTCCATTGGACCTCGGCACCCTAGCTTACATTTGGCTCGAGCATTCCGCTTTAATATAATTGATTGGACAACGTTCCAAGTTGTAGTTCCTATTTGAAAGCCAGACATACAAAAGGGCAACAAAATTTCGCTATGGCAGTGTGTTTTTTTCGCTGCAAAATATATTGCCATGCTGGGCACCAGGATATACTCATGTACTAATGGTTATTGAGTACCTGTGCTCACGATAAACGAAACAGTATAGAGCAACGAAGCCTTATAAGCACTATAGGACCGTGTTCTTGTATTATTGGCCGCGAAATACACATGTCAGAGCTCACATCATTCTCGTGGCAGCTTTTTGGAAACTTCAAAACCGCCAGTGCAGGCGGAACCTTGTGATCACGCACATCCGAAGTTATACGCCATTGAATTTTGTTCGTTGCACGTGGGGTAAGATATGAACTTATAATCGTCCTCAGCTAAAGAACAATGCAAGTCGTGCATTTCACTTGCATTATTTGTGAAATTAATCCTACTTGATTATCTGCATTCATATGTTATCATGAAAATGACCGCTGAATAAAATGCCTCGCGAAAAGACTCCAACGTGTCACTTTTGATGAAAACACGAACCCAGTTTCAATCAAGAATACATTATCGAAATTCAGAGAATGCTTACATTTCAGTCTGTCTCTTGGATGAAGGGAAATATATCTATTATGTTGTAGCTGCCCCAGTGAATAGTCAAACGTTCCACCATTCACGCTGGCATCCGCATGCTTGCACTCGTAATGAGCGAAGGCTTATACATTCGTACGTTTCTCATTACGTAAACCAAATGTGAGAAGTGCGCTAGCTATCCCAATGGATAGGGCCAGAATACTTAGAGCAGTATCAAGAAAGGATGCGCGAGATGTTAAAGACCTTTCTATAGTTCGCGTTGTTCCTTGTCATCGTTCATATGCTACTTTTTTTTTTGCGAGCATGGCACGAGCCACCTACTGAAATGTGTTACCAGAAATTCCATTCAGCGGCGTCGTTATAATCAAAACCTTTGCGCGAAACTGGCGGAGGAACATGTAAACACCCCCCGCGACGAGACACGGCGAGCTGCCGCAAAACACGGCCCGCCGGCCTCATTTGAGGGCCCAGCAAAGCTTTGCAGAATCATATTTCATGACAAGAAATATTTCCCGCTCTTGAGCGAGGCGCTCCAGAAGCGAACGCGACCATCTGAATATTGCATTTCATCTGGTGATCGCCGCTCTGATACGAATAAATAGTGCACTTTCGAATTACAAAAGAAAAGAGAAAAAAAGGTAGAAAGGAGTTTTCTACATAAAACAGCAGTGTCAGCCAAAAAAGAAAGAAAAAAAAAGAAAGTTTCGGCCTTTCTGCTTGTGTCACTTCGAGCACACCAGTAAAAAAGTCACCGTTGGTGAAACGAAAAAAAAAAAAATCGTCAGCCCGATAATATTCAATCTCAACTTTTAGTGTTCAATCTCGGGGAAAGAACAGAAATGGACTTATATGCAGGCGGGAAACTATTTCGATAAGGCTAATAAAAAAACGCTGACTCGAACGCACGGCTGAGTAAGAAAAACAGAGCGACAGAACAGGCGCAACAGAGAAGAAAAAGGAAGGAAAGAAGTATACTCCACGGCGACGGACGTTCAGCTACATTGCCGCTGAAGTATCAATCCTCGCGAGCGTTCGTTGCATATACACTATATATCCTCGCTCTGTCTGAGCTGCCAGTGAGGAGCGATTGTTGTGGGCTTACGGGTGCGCTTGGCGGGGCGAATGCGTTCAACTCCGCGCGCCATTGCTTTTCAACTTCGAGCCTTTTCGCTATCGTTTCCGGGGGTCGCACTTTTGACGCCTGGTGCAAAAATAGATCAATGTAGGCTGAACAAGGAAACAAAATTTGAATTCTCCTCGTCACCTCTCGCAGCCGACTGTTTTTTCGCTTTTAATTGTACTTGTGTGCATGGTCATCCCAAAATTGCCACGAGCACCTCCAAACCACTCAAAGCAGTTTCTCCGAAACAAAAGAAAATGAAACTTCTGAAGGATTTGTTGGTTAGTTTTATGGGGTTTAACGTCCCAAAACGCCTCGGGATATGAAGGACGCCGCAGTGGAGGGCTCTGGATAATTTCGACCACCTAGAGTTCTTTTAACGTGCACTGACATCTCACGGGCATTGGCCTCTAGTATTTCGTCTCCACTGAATGCGACCGCCGTGGTCGGGATCGAACCCTCGTCTTTGGGTTCAGCCGCAGAGCCCCGTAAACGCTTGGCCACCGCGGCGGAAATCACTGAAAGATATCCTCTTGTTATTATGCTCTTAAACTAGTTGAAATATCTGTAGTCTATATACTGGAATGTTCACTTCGTGTATGTGATTCTGGCATCCTACTCATCTACATCTTTCCAGCTTCTTGCAGTAACCAAAGACGTGATGAGAGCTTAACACACTTAGAAGTGGTTTATAGCACACACATGCTTCGGAAAAGGGACAGGCGAAGTCAAAAAGCGCTGAATTTCAACTGGCGTTATTACCACCTAGGAAAGAATACATATACACTTTCAAGGAAGAGAAAATTGAGGTAAAGAAACTGGGCTCGAATTCACAAAACTTCTCTTTCGTAAGTAGGTTTTCTCGTTGGTCAGTCGGCTTCGCTAATGATATGTTCCGCATCGTGATCGGCCGAAATATTCTCTTAGAAAAGTTTTAGCGAAAGGCGCTTTTGTGAGTACGAACCCTGATACAGAAGGCTCACACGCATCAACTGGCTTGGGTCACACATGTGTTGACATTGCCCTAAAAACCGGCAAGGGAATGAAAAATTAGGGTTGATAGCACCATTGAAGGTGCACTCACAGACATAACAGGCAACTTGTTATCATGTGAGCATCGATAACTTCACGAGTTAGTAGGCTCCTATATGCCTTGCATTCCCTCTGCATTCGTGAAAAGTAATGCACTCCGGCAAGCACGACCATGAATGCCGATGTGACCCTGCACAGTATTATAAACGTTACTGTAATTCTCACTCAACCGGTCGGTTAGGCATCTGCCGATTACTCCGATGTACGCTTCCACGCGTAAATTGGATACCCTTGCCTGTTGGCATGCTCTCCTATTCTTTTCAACCTGTCCGATATATTGTGCACGTAGAACGAAAGAAAGGGAATTTCTTCGAGGGCCTCGTTCTTTGTTAGACAACCAAATGAATGCAACAGACAATTAGCTTAGAAAAACCAGAGGGGACATTAACTGATGTATTAAATTGTAGTGCACTAGTTTATCACGTTATTGAAGTGAATAATGGGAACAAAAGATCATGCTTTCCGTCGGGGAAATCCCGAACCCACAACTTCGAATTACGCGTCCGAGGCTCTACCGATTGATCAGCGCCGGAAGGCGCTTCGCCGTCCACTTTGTTGGGCATTTCTATACGTGCAATCCCTGGGAGTGTCGGCCAGCGCCACTCTCACAGCCAAGGTGGTTATTGTGGAACACTCCTTTGCCAGAAGGCGCCATGTGGCACGTGATCTTCTTGCACGAGCTGACCAAAGGCGGCTTGTTGAGCATACAGGCAGCACAAGCAGCCGCCCTTATCGGAGGTTTCACGCGCCGCAAACGATCATCTCCTCGCCGTACCAGCGTCAGCAGCCTTTGCGGAACAACAGGAAGTAAATTGCTTTAAACGTTCCGAGCTCTAAAGCAAGTTGTCTGCAGTTACTTGGCCTATATATTCAGATATTCAGCCTACATTAGATCAATACCAAAAACGCGGTTAAATCAAGTTTGTCGAGCGATAGCTGGTTTTGCTCTCTTTGGGAAGGTACGATACAATTGGTTTCAAGAAATTTAACTTTATCAAATGTCTTGGTTAGGCAGACAGCTGCTTTTGTAGCAGCAACTACGGCATCTACAACTGCGCTACAACACAACCCGCAGATGCTGCTCGCCATCGTCGGCACTCTCGGCGCGATCACGCAGTGAACTTGTATGCAGCCAGCGCCTCTGCGGCACGAAGGACTGACCTTGAGCCGCTGTTCTTTTTCGCGAACGCGTTGCACGAGCGTTTCGCTGAAGCTGTTTGACCGGCGTTGCGACGGCGCGCGTGGAACGAAGCGAAGGATCAACGCGCCGACACGCTGGAAAAACGTTACCACGAACTAATCAGCGAGAACTTTGCGCCATGTCGCGGGCAATATGTTAACAATATGTAAGCGCGTCTCAGAGACGCGGGCATGACCTTGGCTGAGCTTGAAGATCATATTCACGGAACGAGGCGTTTTTTGGGGTTCGTACCTGGATGAGTAAAGCTATCGCTCTAAAGCGTTCACGCCAGAATGCTTTACTTGCGGCAAAGAGTACCCGCCATAATTTCCCGGTATCCAAGAAGACAAACCAAACTCTTTAACAAGAGCTACATATACGAAGAACAAAGAAAATAGCCGGGTAGCTAACACAACAGCAAAGCAAAGGGACATCAATCCACCTTGGGCTATACTACGACTATATCAAATACGTGACCGTCTCCGCAACCAATCGCGGAAGTACCAGTAACTCAGGGCCCGCAGTCATTTATGTAGTCACAGTATGTCCAGGGTCCATAGTCGGATCAAATATCTTAAGCAACCCAAGCTTCTTCCTTAACAGCGTCTTTCATCTCCTCTGAAACCACAAGCACACAGTGAACCACCCCCACACAAGTCTACTCACGAGTACGTCAGCAAACTTGAGTCGGGTCGAGATTTAGAGAAATGGGCGACTGTCCTTTTCCCTGACAGTAGGCATACACACACAAAAAAAAATTAAGGCAGCACTAGTGGTGCCAAGCCTGAAGGCAGTGCGGAGCTGGGAAGCCTTTTTTATTTCTCTTTTTTGTTTTTCTTTTTTTTGTTTCTCTTTTTTGTCTGTCTTTTTTCTCTTTACTTCTATTCGTTTCTTTCTGTCTCTATTTATTTCTTTGTCTTTCTGCTCTTTCTATTTTCTTCCTATTTATTCGCATTCTCTCTCTCTCTTTCTTTCTCTCTCTTTGATTATCCCTCTTTCACCCCTTATTTCTATTTCTACATTTGTTTATCTCTATTTCTCTCTTGCTCATTCTGTTTATACTACGCTTTACTCTTTCCCCTCCTCCTCACCCTCATTTCCCTTTGTCCTTCTCTTTGTTATCACCCTCACTTTTCTCTTTATCTCTCTTTCTTGCTCTTCCTATCTTCTTTCTCTTTTTGTGTGTTCTTTCTTAGCTGAATTTTCTCTCTGTTTCTCTTCCTTTCCTCATCGTCTTATGCTATGCTTACTCTCTTCTCTTCCTCCTACTTTCACTCCTCTTCACCCTAATCTCTCTCGTCCACCCCTGATTCTCATTACCGGACACCCTTGCTATACTATACTATACAAGGCTATCATTCTATGCTCTGCTAGCGTGCCCTGGATAGCCGAGTGGTGGACAGTGCTCGCCTTCGATCCTGAGAATTCAGCTTCGCCAAGAAATGTTTTTCGGCCAGGAATTTTTCGGTTCTTTTCTTTCTTTCTTCTTTATCTTTCTTTTCCTTCTTTCTTCTTTCTTTCTTTTTTCGTCTTTCTTTCTTTCTTTTCTTTCTTTCTTTCTCACTCTCTATTGGCTCCACTTTGTTTTCCTCTCTCTTTGTACTCATTCCTCTTGCCCATCAGGTATTGGTATCCCACCCAGGAGATATCGCCGCACGTGTTCTGGGTGCGAAGCAGAAGATGAAGACGACGAGGGAGAGGACAAAGAGAGCGCCTACTGGTTCACGATGATGATTATTTCTGTTTCCGACAGACAAATTACGGCGAGCTTAAACAGCACCGCTGTTAAAAAATTAAGAAATCATGACCGATGTCCAGTACATGCTGCAGCAAGTCAGTCAATAAAATAACACTACACATTTATGCAACACAGCACAATACAACAAGATATGGGTAACATGAATAATATAATCATAGTCATCTGCCACCTGCAATATTACTTCTTTTGAAACAAATGCCACGCTACACACGGGGGTCATATCCTACTACTTGTCCAATTCGTCCCACGTACACGTGTCCTCGACATCGAGGCGCTATCGACTGATCATGGCCAGTTAACTAAGAACTGTGCTAAAACACCCTTCCAAACTTGGCCGTTAACTTGCAGATAGTTTGAACGAAAAGAGGCGCTCCCGCGTATCACCTGTTCCCACAGCCACACTCGCCAGGCGTAATGGCACTTCATTCCCGCGGGCACTGCATTCCCGAGCTTCCTGGCTGCAATGCTTGCAACACGAGCTTGGCACCCCCAAACCACATTTAGCTGCCACCCATATGTGGATACATATTGCTACGAGGCTACCGTATTGCAAATAGATGCACATTGCAAAGTCACTAAATTAAGGACGTTAGCCCTCCTACTAGTGATGCCAGTGCCTACTATAGATCGGCAAACATCCCCTCGTCCTCCTGGGCAACCCCCTCTGCATTTAAGGAGCACACCAAGAGCAACGCAGCTGAGACGGTTTACGGCAGAGTCTGCGACTACCGGTGAATTTTTCGCCCCTTTGTCTTCAGCACCACTGACCCGCCGGACTATCTGGAACAGCTGAGGCTGCTTTTCAACGACTGCGACCTTCATGGACGCCTTCCGCTCAAGACGTCTTTGCGAGCAAGGACCTCGCCACATCGACCCGCGCTTGGCCGTCGCGAAGGCATTCGATCGTCCCTCGCACTACGTTATGACGGCGCCATTATTGTTGTCCGCCGAGATAAGAAGACGCTGACCCTCCGCGTAATTGGCCGTGATGAGGTCGTGGCACTTGATTGCGTCAATCCCACGTTTATATCGGTCGCAGCGCCACATGACAACTCTGCCTCTGCATTGATTGTGGCACCGGATCAAACGCAAGAAAACGCGTTAGCTGGGCACCGTCCGTACGTGTCCCGTGCGGTAGATCTGTGTTGTTTCCTTTTTTTTCCTGGTAGAGCGTTATGGTGGCTCCGTCGTCTTTCTCGATTCGAGCCCCATTTGGCCGCGCTTTTGCGCCATGTGCGGGCTTCTGGAGCAACGTGCCCCGGAGAATAAATCAGTTGGTTTTTGTCTGCTGGCCTGATCGGTTGTCACCTCTCTAACGAGCCCCACCACACTTCATTATGCTGCGAGACCTCATTTCATAGTTGCTTCACAAATGAAATTGCTAATAAGTCTTTTATTCCATTAAAATATAAATGTAACGTCCCCTATGCTTTCCTTGGCTTCATTGTGTGTGTTACCTTCATATGGCTCTGTATAACTCAAGCGGGCCCATTGGGCTATTCTCGTTCTTTTTATACAACATAGAGCGTCTCTCATAATCATATCGTGGTTTTGGGACGATAAACCCCAGATATTATTATTATTTATACAACATAGAGTGTTGCTAGAAGTACACGTTGCTGGGCTAGTCGGTTCATGTCTAAGTACAAGCCACAAAGTATGGCTGTTTCTTGCGCGAGG